>NW_004524647.1:1742416-1743926 GCF_000260255.1 Octodon degus
TAAATAGGATATCAAGTCCGCATCTTGTACAGCAATTAACCACTAGGAAGAATGTATGCAATGTGTTAATTTTTGGAACTGTCCTACCAATTTCATTTGAAACTATCTCATTGCTATTTATTTCTCAATAAAATTATGGAAAAAAATAAGAGAGGTTAGTGAGGGACAGATATGACCAAAATATATTATGTGCATTGAACTCATATTAATACTAATTTATAAAGCTAATAATTTATAAAATTAACAATAAAAAAGGAAACACTTAAACTTTTGGATTGTGTGGTATTTTAGATTTTTGGATAAAATTTCTGCGGGAATTTTCTTTCTCATAATGTCCCTAATTTTAAGAGGATTATAAAATGGTTATTGACTCCACAGTTTGAATGAAAGTTATCACATCTAACAGAAGTGCAGAAAAGGTCAGGACTTGTGAAGATTGCTGTCACTGTAATAAAAGACTCAATAAGCATAAACCACAGGCCCTGCTTATGTAACTGACTGGCCTTAAACTCATATATAGAGCAGGACATCCCTAGTGAATGTGATATAATATTACACTATATTGCAAATGAATTATAAAGCTTTAGTTGGTCTTCTGTTGTCACTTGATAATAGCCTGTCATAGTTACCCTCCAAAATAGCTACAAATGGTCCTTGATTTCTGGTTTTCATATATTTTGTATTCTCCTTACATGTTGAACCAGGATGGGTCATATGATAAAGAGATTACAAAATGTCTGTTTGGCAAGTACAAGGTCCTGAGTTCAATCCCGGTACCAAACATAATAATAAGAAAAATACAGCAGAAGTGATAGTGTGTGCCTCCCAAGATTAGCTCATGAAAGATAGTGTAACTTGTGCCTTTGGCTCTAGGACTGCTCCCTCTCATGGAAAACCATGTCCAAGGAGCACTCAAGCAGCTCCATAGAAACAAGCACAATAGAGAAAAACTGATGCCTCCCCTGAAAGCCAGCACCAATTGTCAGTTGTGTGATTGAGACAACCATTTGAGTGAGTGAAAGTAGAGTGAGTCAACATTTTAATGACTGCACTGTGGTTGACAAATGATGGCTTTCTAAAGAGGTTTCCTGATCCAGAACTTCACAGCCATGCTATTCCTGATCACCTAACCAAGATATGTTGTAAGAGCTAGGACACTCAGGGTAAATCCTGAGGGGATTTGACTGACCTTGTCAGATACAAAAGTTACATTTTTTGTTATATAGGTCTTGATTTATCTTGGTCTTAACCATCCAGCAGAAAAGTATAAAATGAGGTATAAAAAGTAAAGCCCTATTGATATACTGAGTTGTAAAATCTTCACATCAACAATTTCTGACATTGCCAGTTCTATGGATAACCCACTACTATTATGGACTACTAGACTATATTGGATTACTTGGCTGAATTCTTGCACCTACAATATATGAATGGTAATAGAATACCCATCTCTGACAAAAGAAAACCAAAAAGGGGGATATAAATGAAGGACCATTTTGTAGTGAAAAAA
>NW_004524647.1:1744441-1745556 GCF_000260255.1 Octodon degus
AAAAAAAGATAATATCTAGTCCAGTCCATGAAATGAATTTCTGCTAATGCTGGATGATAATAGTATTGCTACTTGCAAATACCAGCAATACTATTTATAAATACTTACAAATTTCTAGCAAGAAATCTATCTTCCACTTCAGAGTAGTAATAACTTTTATTCTGCAGCAAACAATTGGAATCCCATAATTGTTGACTAAAAATAGAGGCATTATTCATTTGTAGTTACTAGGGGAAACTGTATTACTGATTTTATTCTTGATACATTGATATCACAAATATACTGAAAATCCCCTTTATTCTAGATCAAAGCACTACTTTCCTACAAAAAAATAAAAAGATAGCTTTTTCACATTTTCTGTTTTTGTGACATCAAAGGGAAAGGCTTATGCTAAACTTTAGCCAGGTTTAGAAACAAAACTGATCATTGGTAATATATTTAGCAATAATCAAATTGGTATTAACAATGTTAATGGAATTTGTTTAAGCAATTATTTAAATGTATTCATTGTTCACCTTGCATGACTTGATACTCTCAACAATCAAGAATTAATAAGCATAAAAATCTAAATGTATTTATGCCTGAAAAGGATAAATATAATTCATAAGAACTAAATCATCTCACTATTTTCCCCTTCAAATCTAAAACAATTAAAGATGAATCAAACAAGAAGAAATATAAATAATTACAAAATGGAAACTAATGAAGAGAATCTTGTGAGGGCCAGCCAAATGGCTTAGCAGATTAAAGTACCTGCTTAGGCAGACACAGGGGCTGGGAATTCAAGCCCCAAGCCTTCGGTGCTGCACCCCCCCCCCCAGTGCACTGAGACAGCAATTGAGACTGGGCGTGGTGGTGTGCATCTGTAATCCCAGCACTTGCGAGGTTGTAAACAGGAGGATCACTACAAGTTCAATCTATGCCGTGAGACCCTGTATACCCTGTATACCCTGTATACCCTGTATACCCTGTACACCCTGTCCAAAAAAAAAAGAAGCTTGTGAACAAATAGTTGTTAAAACTACCTTAAACTACAAGATATGGACAAAATAGTGAAATATTTAAATTTTTTAATGTACTAAAGTAAAAGATGCATTACCATGAATTCCCCCACA
>NW_004524647.1:1746121-1751838 GCF_000260255.1 Octodon degus
AATAAATGTCTTCAGAGAAAGAAAGACTATTTTAAGTGGGTTTAATAGTAATGTGTCTTTTAAGGTAATCTTATTAAAATTTTAAGTATTGATCACAGTTTTCCATCATATCCTGTTGATCATTAAAACTGGATCATTTCTAAGGTCATTCTGAGCAGATAAAATATTGCTTAAAACATGAAGAAATACAGCCAGTGACTTCTGCAGTTCTCTTAATAGCAATCAAGGTAGAATGCTAGAAGACACTGGTGTAAGCAGAGGCTTCATAAACAAAACCTCACCTACATGGGAAATACCACAAAGAATCAACAAGTTGGATCTCATCTTGTTAAAGAGCTTTAGCACAAGAAAATAAATCATCAACAAAATGAAAAGTCAACCCACAGAGTGTAAAAAAAAAATCTCAGCCAGTTGTTCTTCTGACAAAGATCCAATATCTAGGAAATATGAAGAATTTAAAAAATCAGATCCCCAAAGGCCCAAGGGCTGGCCATATAACTCAGTGGACTAAAGCACCCGCTTAGGCAGAGTGCACAGATCAGGGTTCAATCCCCAGATTTCCACGCTGGCCCCACTCCCTGGGGAGCGCTGAAACTGGGCATGGTGGTGTGTGCCTGTAATCCCAGCACTTGGGAGGCTGAAAACAGGAGAATCACTATGAGTCCAATCTACATAGAGAGACCCTATAGATCGTGTACTAAATACATTAAAATAAAAAGTTTAACGACTCAATCCACAAGTGGCATCTGAAACAGACACTTCTTGAAAGCAAAAGTACAAATGGCACATAAAATACAATATGAGAAAATTTTCAACATCCCTGATCATTTCAGAGATGCAAATTAAAACATCATGAAAATCTTATCTCACCCCAGAAAAATAGCTATTATAAAAATAAAACAGTTGCAAATGGTAGTGGGACTGTGGGGGCAAAGAAACCTTCTTCACTGTTGGCGGGAGTGTAAACTGGTGCAACCACTGTAGAAATCAGAGTGGAGAGTCCTCAGAACACTAACACTAGTGGTTCCATGTTATCCAGCTATTTCCCTTCTCTTTTTCTTCCCAAAAGAATTAACAGCATCATACCAGAGTGATGCATGCACACCCGTATTTATAGAAGCACAGTTTGCAATAGCTAAACCTGGGAAACAATCCAAATGTCTGTCAACTGACAAATGGATAAAAAGATGTGCATTTTATATAACAGAGTACTACTTGGCCATAAAGAAGGAGCAACTGGAGATATTTATAGCTAAATAAATAGACCTTGAAGCTGGACTTTTAAAGTGAAATGAATCAGAAACTTACATGTAAGTATTGCATTGTTCTGGTGTGAGGAACTTAAAGTTAAATAAGAACCAATATGTATAATAGATGTGAAATAGAAAGTAATTGTTCAAAGGAAAGGGGGAATTGGGAGAGTGGAGGGAAAATGTTGTAACTACTCTTCTCTCGTCGCTGGGACAAATACCCAACACCCAAAATGAAGGAACGAAAGGTTTATTTAGCTTGCAGTTACTGGAGGTTTCAGTCTATATTCAGCTGTGTCCAAGGCAGAGCAGCACATAGCAGAGAGCAACCTTTCATGGTGGCAGCAAAGAGCAAGAGCTAAGAGAGGGGTAGCAGCAGCTCAAGCAGCCAGCTTCTCTTCCTACCTTACATTATAATATAAATTACCTGCCCCAGGGCAGGTGCAGCATCCACACGCACAGTAATCAATCACAAAGTCCAGAAGCTGCCCCAAGACTGCAGGAGGCTTTGGGGGGACAACTATACAGACACCATAACAGGAAATGAGAAAATGAAGGATAAAATGAAAACAAAGTTTTGTAAATAAGGAACAGAAGAGAGGTTGAAATGAAGGGAAGGAAATGGGGGGAGAAAAAAAGAAACTACAACATATCATGTTCAAATACAAATTCCCTACATTGAATGTGATCATTATGCACATCTAAATTGTACTAAATAAATTTAATTATAAAAAAGTACATAATAATTCATAGCTCCCGATTCACATTCTTAGCAATGTGACTATAGAGCTTTCCATGAAAAGGTAGAGCATATTTCTGTGTTTCTTAAATTATGGCTGATCTTATGATTTGCTTTCTGTGCATCAACATGGAAAGCATTTCTGTGAGAAGAAATTCACTAGAATGCAGAAGAGAAGGTGTGCAGCTCCAAGCCTGGGCTCCAGGAACATTGCATGCTTCCCTTCTTGGGACTCTGTCTAGTTACCATGGATCAAAGGATGTGGGCGAGTCAGCTACAGGGTGTGAGGGAGCATGGAGTCAGATGAGCCCTTAGATGCTAACTCCAGATGTCTGACCTGAGATTAGAAGAAGCCCCAGAAGCTCCTAGCCTGAACTGCGAACCCACAGCATCATGGCCTAAAAACTGCTTGCTTTTAAGTCCCTAATTTAAGAGCATTGTATTGTACAGGGATCTCTAGTTGGTATGCTTTAGGTTTCACTTCAAGTTTTTATATTCAATATTTGCAATTGGCCTTGCTCCATGCTAATAGGTATGTAATATTATTACCCATCCTCATTTTAGATGTGAGAAATGAGGTATAGAGCAAACAAAGAGAATTTGTTGTTTAACAATATAATATTAAGAATCTAAAGGAGAGATCTTGTTGGATGTAGGCATTTCTGGCCTGGTACTTCATGATTCCGTATTCAGATTCTTGGCAATACAACTGTAGCAACATCACCTAGGCGTTGTTTTAATTATTTTCCATTTTGGGTTACTGTGGTTTATGTCTAGACTGTCCTCTCAAGGGCTCATGCACTTGGAGTTGGGGTTTTTGGAAGGTCAGTGGGTCACAGGGCCACCATTAGGTGGATTCGCCCATTGACAAGTTCAGTAGATGAACGTGCTCTTAGGAGGTGGGGTCTGGTTGAGTGAGGGTCACCAGAGGGGAAACATGGAAGAATGTATTCCTGTCCACAGTTCCTGAACTCTTTCCCTCTTCCTGGCCACCATGGAGTATGCAGCTGTCCTCTAACAAGGCCCTTCTGCCATACCATTTTTACCTTGGAGCCAGCTGAACATGGACTGAAAACATAAGCCAAAACAAACCTCTTCTCCTTTAAGTTGGGGTTTTTTTGTCTCAGTAATGAAAAAATTACTAAGATGAACTCTATCTTCCATAACATGTTTATTCTCATGTAGTCTTTTTTCATGTGAATGCATGTTGACTGATTACAGTCTCAAATTAACAGGTCCTCATAGCTCACTGAGCACCTAGCTCTGATCAGTCAAACCCAGTAGTGTGTCCAATCAGGGGACTAGGGACAAGTTAAGCCTTGTGATTTAAAGTCCATGAGAATTACCTGGTGGAGATGGGCTGGGAAGAGTCATTCTCAGATGGGAAAATGAACACTGGAGATGCACTAGTGTTCTGTCCTCCCTGCGGACATCTCATGGATTCAACAAAGAACAGGCTGAGACTCACTACTGGTGAAATGACAGCAAAACCTTTGAACCAAAACATCCAGTCCTTCTAGAAGCTCATGTTGCCACCACTAGGTAAGGCCAATGACTGTTCCTTTCTTCCTTCTCTTCCCATTTCTCTCCATACCACCTCACCACAGATCCTCTCCATGAATAATAAGAACATTTACTGGCTCCTTCGGTTTTTACAGATTTATCTGATGTTTGGAGAACAGCATTTTATCCCCAGCTAAATTGGAGAGTGGATTATTTGCTTTACAAAAGGATTCTTGACTTTACAAAGGATTTCCAGAATAGAACTTTAAATACCAACCTCTCCCTAGTGCATTTAAACTATGATTCCATTTGCAAGCCACTGCTTCTGAATGCCTCAAATTCTGTTTCCTCCGGAGTCTTGCTAGGCAATTCTTAAGAGCCATTGCAATTTAAAACTTAAATAAATCTGTGAGCATTAGCTCATAGTGGCAGAGACCAGAGCCTTATAACTGAATGCCTTATGTTGCCACCCTGGCTGCACCACTGAGGTACTAACTACATGATGAATTTGGACAAGTTGCTAAACAACTCTAAGCCTCCAAACAACCTCCTATAAACAGGATGTTAGAAGCTTCACTGCATGGTCAAATGAGTTGAGAAGAAAATACTCAGCACATTCCTAGGTACATGGTAAATATCTTGCCTGCAAATATTTTGACTGATTTCCAGTCCACAGCAAGAATTCCACAGGGATCTGTACAAAATGTAATTTTGCTCTTGTCAAACTGCTCTCCTTAAAATCCCAGTGTTGCCACAGTGCTCTAATAAGACTCCAGATGCTTAGAAGGTCTCGCTGGGCTTCTGTGCCTGGCCTCCCCAGCAGCTCAGTGTCTCTACTCAGCAACGTTCATCTACGTCTGTACACACCTCCTGCTCTTTTTCCAAATTAAGCAAAACAAAACCTTCTCCTGACCCCACTTCTGTTAGCTTCTGCTTCATTTCTTTTCCTGCCATGGCCTTGAAATTTCTTAAATGATTTATCCAGTCTCTGGTTTCTGTTCGTTTCCTCCTAACTACCTGCTTGGCATTTTCATGTGGCTAGAACATACAAATCTTATTGGAGTATTTCCAGCAAAGGTCCCCTAATCTTCCTCTTTGCTCTGTTTTTTCACCCTAACTATATCCTATATACCTATACCAAGGTAATCCCACCCTGCTGGTTTCCTGCACTTGAAACTTTGAATAAATATCTGACTATCCTCATCCACCATCCAATTCATTAACCAAACTCACTGTCTCAACCTCAGAGTGTACTTGAAAGACAGTCATTTGTACTAGTCAGCTTCGTGTCACTATGACGACAGAACTGAGCTAATCTTCTCATAAAGCAAAAGGCTTGCTCTGCCTCACAGTTTTGGAGGTGCTAGGCCATGAGGAGATGACTCTACTGGTCAGGCCTGTGGTGAATAGCACATCATGGCAGGAGCGTGTAGCAGAGAAAACCACTCTTGGCCCGCCATACTTTCACCAGGAATTTACAGAGCTCTAACTTAATGCTCAGGCTATAACTGATCTTTAAGAATAAGATCAGCCTTGATTGCTGATTACAAAAGCAACTCACCTCCGACCCAGGAAGATCCACAATTCTCACTCTCCTCTGCTTTCATCCATGTCCTTTATTTTTCTGTAAAATGCTATATAAGTGATTAGAGTTATTCCTGTTGGATGCCTTCCCAAATATAAACTCTTCAATGACAGGTGTCTTTGTCTGCTTGTGTATCTCAGTTGAAAAACAAAAATGTCTAGCAATGTAGTAATTGTTCAATGAACACCTGTTTTGTAAGTAGGTGCTGTTACCATAGTGGTCTTCTTCCTTTGTCCAAAGCTTTCCTGACCTCCCTTGTTAGTTTTACCAATTATAGGTTCAGTATTGTTCTCTTTGTCCTACACAGCACTTTTGAGAGATATAATTTAATATTTGTTTTGTGACTATACAAGCACTACCAGGGCAGATTTACATATGCAAGCTCTATTGGCTTTTATTTATCAGCGTATAACTAATGTTTAATACTATCTGACGTGTCGCTCAGTAAATGCTTACCTAGCATGCACAAGGCTCAGAGTTCAATCTTCAACTCTTTAATGGGATGAAAGGAAGGAGGGAGGAAGAGAAAGGAGGGATAGAGGGAAGGAAGGAGATAGGGAGGGAAGAGGGAGGGAGGGACATAGGGAGGGAGAGAGAGAGGGAGGGAGGGAGAGAGGGAAGGAGATAAGTAGGGAGGGAG
>NW_004524647.1:1751941-1754087 GCF_000260255.1 Octodon degus
TGGCATATTAATTAGTTCACAGTAAATATTCATTGGATAAATATTAGATAGTATTATTGTAAGTAGTTAGTATCTCTTTCTTAATGACCCCTTCAAGTATATACACAATTAGCAAATTAGCATAATCAAAATCAGTCTTCTTTCCTCGCTCCTGGAAAGCTGCGGATGGTTTGCCACACACCAATGCTACCTGAAGGGCTTCTGTGTTACTCCCACTTTCTATTCTATGTGGCTAACGGCATACACCAAGTGAACTTCTTGCCTTTTAGTAGAACTTTCTCTCAGTGTAATTCACTTTCTTCTGAACCAAGCCCTTTCATTTCCATCCTGGAAATACTTTGTTTTCTCTGAGTAACAAATCAAAATTCGTCAGTTATATCAAAAAACAGAATCCATTTTTACAGTGTTTTCTTTTCAAATCTATTTTATGAGTAATTCAAGACTCACATTAGTACTGCTAGAAAAATGAATATAACAATCCACTGAAAAGATGTTGGTGTATTTCTGATTATCTAATAAATGCATAAACCCCATAATTCTGCATATATAAAATTATGAATAATAAAGTTAAAGTAGTCTTATAGTTTAGACCTAGTTCAGTCAGCTGTACCAGTACTTTAACACAAAAATTATTTATATATTACTGTACTCTGCTCACTGAATTTATTTAGGTAGGTCTTCATTTTTAATATAGGACAGCTACTTTTGCCTAGGCCTTCAGAAGGGTTCAGAAAAAAAGAGACTTAGGTTAGCTACTTACTTATTCTAGATTTCTCCTTGGAACATTTACAGAACCTGTCCTTGCTGGTATGCTCAAGATTGACTGCTGAGCATTAAATAGATTAGGCTCCCCAGCAGGAATAGATTACTATGCAGAGCTCCAGTGGAATGTTCCTCTGATGAACAGTCCCTCTCTTCTTCCCAGCCCATTTCTGATAAAACTCTTTCTAACCAGACACTATAATTCTTGTGTCTGTCTGAGCCCTCAGTATATAAAGCAGCTGGTAGAGAAGAAGGGCTGGATGTCCTACCTTCTAGGGACTCTTGAGGGAAAAAAATAGATGAAATAACAATTTTATTACCAAATATTTCAAGCATATAAAAAGCATGAAAAATGATAAGACCATCAGTCTCATATTCACTGTCTAGTAGAAGAGCCTTTAGGCTGTAGTAGAAATAATCACAGCTATTTTTTCTATTTAAGTTTGTTAAATCCCCACAATTGTCTTTGTTGTCTTAAGTCCTTTGGAAACAAGAAGAAAAGAAAGTTCAGAAGTAAGGGAAGAGAGGTTGAGGACTCTACTATAATAACCATTCACTCTCCTGCTCTTCTGGGACATTTGCTCTCCTGAATGTGAGGCTTTCTTTTATAGATATTCTTTCATTCATATTATCCACAAACTTTAGATTTTATGTTTAAATTTCTTTGTGAACATTATTGAACTCTGTATCTCTTTTTGCTGTCAGTATACACTGCCCAGGTCACAATTCTGTTTCTGAAATGTTTCTATGTTCAATGTGAACAAAAAGACTTCCATTTCATTTATTTTAAACTACTGACCTGCTTTACAGCACTTAATAATCCACAATGTATGTGCTCACTCTCATGACACTGGTGTTTTGTGGCCTTTTGTTTCTGGTGGGCAGGACTCATGGAGAGTGGAGATAAGATAAAGAGGCCTGCTTCTTCTTAGGAAGACAAATGTGCAGCTGCAGGTGAACCTACAGGGTTGGAAAGAGTCCTTGACGGTGCAGCGTGGTTGGACGCTGGTGCACAGAAGCGAGGTCAAACATCAATGCAGACGTTTCTCTAAAGGTGTTTTGGGGATGAGATTAACATTTTAATAAGTAGATGTTAAGTAAGGCTGAACTTCCTTCATAATGTACATAAGGGTCATCCAAGCATGAAGACATGGCATTTTGCCAGCCGACTGACTGATTTTGGGCTATAACTCCTTCCTGAGTCTCCAGGCTTGTTATCTTGCAAGTTTTGGACTTGTCACTCTTCCATAAGCACACGGTCTAAAGCTTAAAAATAATTTTCTTTCCTCTTCTCACTTCCTTTCCTGCCCCCTCCACCTCTCTCTCTCTCTCTCTCTCTCTCTCTCTCTCTCTCTCTCTCTCTCTCTCTCTCTCTCTCTCTCTC
>NW_004524647.1:1754187-1777091 GCF_000260255.1 Octodon degus
TCTCTTATACCTCTGCCTTTCTAACTAATACAGTTTCAAAATACAATCTGTGCTTGTTTCCAGTTAGCCCTTCGTTCTTGGAGGTGAAAGAACTTAGGCAACAATGTAAGAGTTTCAGGCATGGAACAAAAATGACAGGACATTTTGCTTAAATGTATTTCCTCAGTATTTCCTTGTAGTTCAAAAAACTTACACTTTCTACTCTAAATAATGCCTCCTCTTCTCAACCTACTGTCTATGATTGTTTGGAGGACATGGGATTAATTTCTATGACTCAAAGAGGCACTCAACTAACATTTATTAAATTATAAATAATGGATAAATGGATGGTAATTTCTAAGAGTCAATCACAGGGATTACACTAGCAAAGAAATAGGCTAACCAAAAATCCATTAATAAAATACACCTTTGGGGCATGGCTATCTATTTAGCACTGTGCTGATAATGAGAGATTCACAGAGATTCAGAGAAATAATGCTCAGGATGATATTTAAGGTCAGTACAATAAACACAATCCACAAACCCTTGGGCGAAGGAAGGGAATAAGAAAGCAATGATAAAAAGGAAACATAATGAGAGTAAGTCTGTCTTCGTTACTTTTCTCTCTTTGCTGGGTCAAAATATCTGACACCCAAAACTGAGGAAGGAAAGGTTAATTTAACTCCAAGTTTGTGGAGCTTTCAGTCTATACTCAGCTGGCTCCAAGGCAGAGCAGCATGTGGCGGAGGGTAGAAGTTCACGGCAGTGGAAAATAGCAAGAGCAAAAAGGCAGAAGCAGTGGCAACAGCAGAGAAGCAAGACTCTCTTTTCCTATTTTTTAAATTTTTAAATATTTTTATTCTCTTTCCTTTTATTGCATTAAGGCTCTCCATGACCATAGCACTCATACTCATAATCCCAATACTGGGTCTCAAGTTAGTCATAAACTCTAGAAAGCCACCCCACCACCGCATGAGGCTTTTGGGGGACAACTAGACACAAGCCATAACAAAGACTGACAGCATAATATAATAGAGGGAAATGAGAATTTGGAAATGAAGCTCCACATTCAAATCATATCACCACCCTCATACCTATTCAGTCCTTGGGAGAGACAATCAGTTCTCCATCCTCTTCCTCTACTACTGGAAGGCAAAGGATAGTATTTTGTTTCCCTCTAGATTGCCCATGCATCATCAAAAAGATTGAGTTATATTAATCTCAGGTATAAATTTATTGGTCTTCCAACTCAGCATTCTCTAGACACAGACGCTAGTCAGCTGTTCAAACATAACAATATTCAGTACTCAAGGTACCATCTTCAAAAGAACTTATTGATCTCTGTCAACCCTCAGCAACATGAACAAAAGTGAGACAAACTTTCCCATTACCTCTTACAGGATTTCACATTCCACATTCTGTCTTGGAAACCTCAAGATCCCATGACATGTTAGATATTGGGACATGGATCAATCAAGTGCCTGCATGTTGCTTGCATCAGCAAACTTCTATCTAGACAGTCGGATTAACTTACTAGAAGGACAGATGATGTTCACTTGTATTTCTTGCGGAATTCCTTCTCAAAACATGCTTGAGTTGAGTCCTCCTTTATGCCACTGCCTCTGCAGAAAATGTTTATGTTTAATTAACCTCACTTTGCCCACATGCCTGAGAAATGCAATTCACTCTTTGTTAGGGGAAATCAACCTCTGACTGATTTCTATTATATGTATATATTCTCACTCTTGCTAGGCATGTGTCAGCAGGGTCTCTGCAAGTGATGGATGGGACTCTAGTGGAACTGAGGTGTAGCTCCATGGTATGGTTTCCCCTCCCCATCTCTCTGCTCTGAAGGAATATCATCTCACAGCTGGAAGTCACAAAAACACAATACAAAAATCCTGAGACACAGAAAAGTGTTCAGAGGAAGAGAATGGGAGATCAGCAACACAGTGACAGGAGGCAGAGTATTCCACTCTAATCCTGGATCAGCTACTAGCTAGTAGTGCCCCTAGAGACCATGTCAATTCATTCATAAGATGGGTTCTTTATGCCTTATCTGCCTCAGGGGGCATCTAAAAGGTGGAAACAGATATAAGTTTGACAAGGTACATTTAAACATTACATGAAATATAAATGTATTCAAACATCATGTGGTACCCCTCTAGCATGCAAAATTTTGTGTTTTTTATATCAGTTAGATATAAATTTAATAAAACAAAAATGAAAATTATATAAAAGATTTTAGTAACTACTGCCACATAGGAGTCACCAAAGATAAATCCTCTGGGTGCTCCCTCTCTTCTGTGGCCCTCCTCTCCTTAGTAAGCTCAAGTTTTCATGAAATTATAAGTCAGCTTTCCCTCCACACTGTCCAGTAAAAGAATACAACTTTAAAAGAATACAATTTTTTCCAGAATATGTATCTATAGAACAAACACAGGACAAAAGAAAAACTGGAAGAAAATTCTAGAGTTATGATTTTTTATTTTAAAAATAAAAATAATACAGAATTTCAAAATAAAATAGGAAATTAATAATGGTTGTTACTTTGCATATTGTTATCTTCAAAGTAGTTGTTCAGACTATCAGATACAGATTTGGATGCACCTTGAGACCATAATGTTAAATAAAATCAATCAGTTGCACAGGCTCACATACCACAACTTTCTTTACATGAGAAACCTAAAACATAAATAAAGAGCAAAACAAAAAATATATAATAGATGAAAGGGAGATCGATTTTTTGTGAAAAGAAAAGGAACCAAAAGATGGTGAAAGGTAAGAAAACATAATTAACACGTAATACATACTGTACCAACATCCCATGAAGAATGCAATCATTATACTATAAGCATGTATCAATAAAAATAAAAATTAAGAAAAGAAATAACAGCTTCATTCAAACAAAGGTTGCTGGACATATTTTCATACATATGATTCCATCAATCCACATGATCATTCTACAGGATAAATATTACCATTCTCATTTCATAGAAGAGAAAAAAAGCTCCATGCTATGACTCCTGACTGAAGTTAGACAGAAGCACAGTAAAGAAAGGGGTTTAGTCCATTGCAAGTTGGTGCTTTGGAGACCTGTCTTACATCCCACACTACTAAGGTTTTAAAACTCCATTGCACAGTCATACAAAATAATTCATCCCAAAATGGCTTGGGCTATCTTTGGGACCCTGGGCTGAGGGTTCACTGCTTTCACTGATTAACTAGAGGGCTTCAGCCCTGAAACCTCTAGACAAAACCATTTCTCTGGGCCTGAAAGGGAGGAGGAAATAATGAGTAGCGATTATGAATACACATGGGAAAAAGGATCTCAGACAAGAACACCAAAAATGAAAATCAAAGTTTCCTAGAAAAAGGAAATTTACCTTGAGAAAATAAAAGTAAAGCTTATAAAAATGTCTGTTGCATAAGAACAGCATAGGAATGTTTCAACTACTTCCCAGTCATTAAATTTAACAGTTGAACATTTTTGAGACCATTTTCCAAAGGAATTATATGATACCATCATGTGACACCCTTCAATGCATAGCCATAAAGAGGATTATTTTGAGGGAAAAAAAAAAAAAAAACCTTGAGATTTCATCATTTCCTTATTGGCCTCCCTGAATCCTTTGATATTTAAATCATCAAAATATTCTCTTTCAAAACCTATCATGTCATCACCCTTGTCGATTTTCTCTTCTTCAATTATTTACTGGTAACTCTGTCAGATCCTCATTTGTCAATTATTTTGTATTTCATTAAAGAAATTCTCCTTCATCCCTTTCATCTTAGAAAAATTTTGAATCCTTTTCAAATTTAAAGTTTTTTTTGCTATCAAGTTGCAATGTATTTGTGCTGTTTTTAGATGCTTGAGAGTAACCCAGCAAAGATTCTGCCCCTACAGAGATAGAATTACATCATGTCAAGAAAGAAATCTGAGTGAGGGTGGTCTTTAAGAGTGATCAGTTTATTAGGACACCCTTCTCTGCAAAGAGGTCTTTTGTTCTTCTCCCATACATAGCTTTGTTACTTTGGTGGTGATAATAAACAGCTAATAAGAAGGCTGCTTATGATGGAAATAGGAACTCCTACACCCTGGATAGCTCTTCATGGCTAGCACCCTACTCACAACCATCACCTCTTGTCACCCTGTCCTGGTCAACTTCCCATCACTCTATCAAATACCTGAGGTGTCAGCATATAAAGAAAGACATGTTCATTTTGGCTCAGTTTTGGGTATGTCAGTGCACCACTAATGGCCCCACTGCTTTCCGTCTGCACTGGCCCAATGTGGTAGAAGCACACAGAAGAAAAGGATGCGTAAATTACCATGAGACCAAGAGCAAGAGGGAGAGCTGGGGCTCATGTTCCTTTTCAGACCCATGTGTCTGCTGACCTGAAGGCCTTTCTCTAGACCTGGACTCACAATGCTTCCACTACCTCCCAACAGCACCATAGACTAGAGGCCTAGATTTTAACATATGGTGCTTTGTAGATATTCAAATTCAAAATAATAGGATGTTTGCAAAGTGAGACCCTGAACCCCCTGCTGAGTCACTTAGTTAAACTAAATTTCTCAAGTTGACACAATGAGTCAATCATTACAACATCTTCGGGTTTAAACAGTCAGCATAGGGCATGTCCTCTACACCCCAGGATGTAGAACTGCTAAGTCACTTAGCTAACATTCTGAACTTCTCAAGTTGACACAATGTATAGACCATAACATTACCTGAGGCAAGATCTTCTCAGACCTAATCTGGGGCATTCAGGTAACCAGACTCACTCCCCTTGCATATTTAAAACTTATACTTACAGTTATATCCACTAAATTGTTATGGCCCAAAATGAATCACTGGACAATTACTAAATCAATGAGATAAAGATGTAGAACTTGTCTTCTCTCCCACAAAGCATTAAAACATTACAAGAGTAAAAGTGCAGGGGGATATTACTATTAAAAGTGTGGGACAGGTGGCTGAAGGTCAGTTAAAAATCCGTGAAAATCATTCTATTTGCACCACTGGCTCAAATTCACATAGCAAGTTCTAGCTGTAGAACCCAGGCTACTACTTGTGTACTGTCCTTCCCTTTGAGCTGCCTTACCCTCAAGATGAGTCTGAATAGTTATTTTGAAACTTATGTCACAATTTCCTCTTGACCAACATTGTTTGGCACCTACTGGCTAAATTTTCTTAACCATCTCCTTTGTATTTGATCCCACAAAGCTTAGTGACCAACCTCAGCCTGGATATAATGCTTTCTGTAGTTTCTGGACCCAGCTAAGCAAGAAGAAAGCTTTCCCTTCTGGTCCTGCTCTAACCTAAAAGGAAATACATTTGAATGGTAATTCTCAGTTCACAAAACATTTTTATAGCTCTTATTTTCATGAAATCCTCTCAGCCAAACTCCATGGAGTATGAATTATTATAGCCATTTTACAGACTTAGAAGTTGAGACTTACCAAGTGAAATGACTTACCAAATACACAGCCAGCCCATGAGCTTCACATCTTGATGTGACCTGTCATATTTATTATAATTTACTTTTATTGTTAACTGGGCACTTCCTTTGGACAACACAACTGGCTGAGACTGCTACAAATATGATTTCACTTAATTACCCCCGCACTGCAGTGGGAGAGTTATTCTTACCTTTTGTGCCCAGGAGAAAGGATAAGGAATAATTGGTGCAGTTTATAAGCTGAAAGGTAACAGAGCCAGGGGTCCGATCCAGCTCCATCTCATTTCCTCGCCTGTACTTGAGACCAAGGAAAGCTGTACCCCTCTTCATTCGTGTCTAGAGATCTAAGATCTGGAGTCTCTTGCCTTAAACCCCATAATGCAGGTGACCCATGACCTGGCTTCTCAAGGCAGCTACTGTTCTGGGTTCAATGCCAGAATTTCCACTTTCACTTTCTGTTTTCAGAGCCTGCATTCCACCCTGACTTTTATGTCCATCTATAAACAGTTGTTTTCTGACCCTCAGGCTTTTAGCTGTTACCTGTCATCCCACTACACAAATCTTCCCTTGTCATCAGCAGCCCTAACAAGGATGCTACTTTACACTACTTTTGTACTGTGATATTTTCAGGCATTTCCACATGTTGAATGCATTTCAATTTAGACTGATGTTTCCTCAGTCTTAAAAAGGTTTTCAATATTTTACAATATAATTATCACTGTGGCTTAAGTCTATAATATTTCCCATACCTTCATTTTGTTTTTATTTCTCAGTTAACTTACAGAAAAATTGACCTTTATTTGGGTGTGCAATTCAATGAGTGTAAGATACAAATACAAATACATCTGTGAAATCATTATCGCAACCAACAGACAGAACAATCCTATCATCCCCAGGCTCTCCCTAGTATTCCTGCACAGCCACATTCTTCCCTGCCCCTGATCCATTCCTCCCCACTAAATTTTGTGTTTTCCAGAATATCATAGAAATGGAATCATACAGTCTATAATTTTTTTATGTATTTAGGACACAGCCTACAGGGTCTCACTGCACAAAGGGGACTCACAGTGATTCTCCTGTTTTCAGCCTCCCAAGTGCTGGGATTACAGGCGTACACCACCATGCAAATCTCCATCACCATCTCAGCATGCCCCAGGATCGAACCCTGGTCCCTGTGTCTGCCTAAGCAGGCGCTTTAGTCCACTGAGCTATCTGGCCAGCCCTATAATCTTTGAAACTGGCTTCTCTAGCTCAGAATAATGCCTCTGAGATGCATTCATGGTTCTTTTTCTTATCAGTAGTTTAATTCTTCTTACTGTATGTACTCTAGATTGTTTAACCATTCACCTGCTAAAAGATTTCTGAATCTTTTCCATTATGGAATGATTATTAATTGAGCTACCATCTATTTTCCTATAAAGATATTTACATGATCATCAGCTTTCATTCCTTGAGGGCTCAGGAATGATATGCAGGAATAGTTTACTGGCTCATATGAGAAGTATATTTTGAATTTTATAAGAAAGTGACAAACTATTTTTCCAGAGTCACAGCTAATTAAATGTTCTGTGTCCCATGCCTTATAGTTATTCCTAGATTAGTCCACTGGCCTTCTCCACACTTTGGCAGACCTACAACCTACATTTCCTTCTCCCTTGGATTCCAGCTGGCTTTGACTAAAATGAGACAGTCAAAAGAGATGAGTACAGGACAAAAAGGGTGACTTCAGACTGACTTGCCTGCGCACTTCCTACTGGGGTCTGCCATTGCTGAATCTGTCTGGAGCATCTATCATCTCCTGACGGTCACCATCCTCACCCATTAGGCCTGCCTGCTCACCATGGCCCACTGCACTGTCCTTGATTACTCATGTGTTCCTGCCAAATTTATTCTTTCCAAGTCACTGTGAAACTAGAGGACCCTAAAGCACATAAGTAACTCACACAAGGTCACATGACTGCAAGTGACAGACCCAAGCAAGATAAAAATCCATGTCTTCTAGAAGACTCCTAAACTCACATTTCTTCCAAAAAACTTAGTTCACCTCCTTTATATCAGGGCTTCTATTACACCTCTTCAGATATAATTATTTATATAAGTTATAGACGTCAAAACAAAGTCTAGAATTTAGGATCTTTTGAGTGTATGGAAGTCTAAAATTTTCCAGTTTCTCTCTCAAGTTTAATAATTATATTCTGTAAAATAAACTGGCAATATACAGATTAACAATGGAAAAAGGAATACAAATGTATTGATGTGCAGAAACACAGGAGCCACACCCAAAAAAGGCTCCATGGAGGGGGCCTGATTAATAGCACCTTGAGCTACAGAAAGACTTCGGAGCTTGAGGTAAAGGAAATGATGACACAAGTTAATGAAGGGTCAGGTGGGGAGATGCAGCAAATAAACAACGTGTTTATGCAGATAAACCTCCTGGGTAACAGGCATCGAAGAAACCTGTGTCCTTCTATCCGGGCCAGGCTTGAGGCTCCTGTCTCTTCTTGCTGTGAAGAAGCCTTTCTTGGCAGATGGGAGAATATTAGATGGAAAAGGTTCCACCTGCTTCACTGAAGTGGAAAGGTATAAATTTATATTTACAAAAGGAGAGCTTTTCACATCCATTTCTGTGACTTCAGAAGTCTGCAGTTTCTCTGAATAATCAACTCAAAATACGCCAATGAAATATATTTGGGGCGGGATATTTTATACTCTCACTTGAGCAGGATGTATAGATGAACACAGCTTCTCTTCTTTCTGCTTGGATATTGTTCAGATTAATTATAAGCTTAATAAAAATTTCTGGATTAAAAAATGGGGGTATTAAATATTTTTATTATTAAGTGAAAGTTCCATCATGGTAATATACTCCATACTCATTTGAGTGAAGTACTGACTAGGCTTAATAATTTCCTTAAAACCATAAATATTTTAAAATAAATTCCTATTGATATAATAACTTACAATAGTTGAGTTGAAAAGAAATCATTTTCTTAACAAAACAACCAAAGCTAACAACTGAGCTAGTTTTAACACCAACAGAGTAAAGCGTAATTATAGATGTAAGGGAATAAACATTCATCTATCTATTCTTTTACAAATAATGATATAGACAAGTAAAACTCTCAAACTGAAATATACCTGGAACAAGTTTAGGAAAAACGGATATTGACAACAGAATATATTTATTCGGGGAAAGAAAGAAACTGTCCAAAAGAGGAGCAGAAGGGGACCTGAGTGGGTTGCCAAGGAATCTGCATTTTCTAGGGATTTTTAGAGAGCAAAACCATGAGGTGAGGCAGGTCTAATGTGGAAAACGTGGAAACAGCCTAGGTGAGCAAAAGGTGGGACAAAACCATGGCTGGCCAATAAGATTGCAAGCATAATTGTTCAGGTAACATTGATTAAATCAGGATCAAGTAAGAAAACAAACAAATGGGCATGAATACAGAACAGGGGCTTTTCTTGAAGTGGGTTGAGTTAGTGACTTTTTCTGGCTTTTGCAAGATGATAGAGGCCTACTTAGAATAGCAATCTCAGTCGCCTTATCTGTGACATAAGCCCCAACCGATGTCCACACCTTAAAGGACAGATTTCTTGGCTCTTGTTTTCAGGCCATGGTCAGCTGGCTTCAGGCTAGAAGCAGCATGATGCAAGAGTCTGAGCATAGGAAAGCTGCTCATGCACACAGCAAGAAAGTGCCTGGAAGAAAGGAGAAGAGGACACCTCCAGAGACCACCTCTAGCTAGGCTCCACCTCCTAATAGCAAGCCAGTATTTCACCCCTAGGATCAAAAGCCCCCATGTTTGAATGTGCCAAGCTTCCAGAGGAAACTCTAGTTCTAAACCATAACAGTAGGGGAAACATAAGCTTTTCAATCAGGATAGGCTGAGTCTCCTCTCTTGTCACTGCTGCCTGATTCTGTAACTGCATACCAGAGGCAGTCATATAAAAGGTAACAATAATGCTTGTGAGAGCTACTTCACAGGACTGTTTCAAAGTTGAGATGAAATGATACACCGTGTACAGGATTTCACAAAGTCCCTCAGCAAGAATTTAATCAAGCATGTGAACTGTGTCAGACTGTGCCATCACACTAAGCTTCGTCTTCATGAAGGTTACTGTCTGATGAGGAGGGCAGATAAGAGAGACAGAAAACTGATACATTCCAACTACTATGAGTGCTTTGAAGACAAATAAGCATAGTGCTTTACCACAGTAGTTTTCCTGATAAGAATATACAGGGATGACCTCTCCTCAGTGTGGAGATGGAAGCTGAGAAGGAGGCAACTGTGGGCACAGCTGGAGAGAAGAATTTGGGGTGGAGTAAAGAATAAATAAGAAACCTGGAGACAGAAGAACCTGAGGTGAGGAAGGGCAAGAATACCTGAGACTGTGTCCTAGAAGTGGGTGGTCACTCAGGGCATATGGGGCCATGACAGCCATAGGAAGGATTTTGTATTTTGTATTAATGGAGTGGTCACCTGCCAAAGTTTTTAATCAGGAGGACACATGACCAGATTCCTGTTTTAAAATGTTAATTAGATCAGTGTGAAAGCTAGAGAGAATTTGTTTCTGCTAGAGGCACAGACGGGGACAGGTGGAGGGAAGGAGCGAGGGTGTCATATGGGTCTGTTTCCACCTCATTACATTCACAGGCTCCTGTCTGGAGATGAAGCAGAGAGATGTGCAGTCTGCCTAATCTCCGTGGGTGGGTATTGTTGCTTTAGTGACCTGCTTCACCTGCTTTTTGTCCTTGGTACAATCAGGCCTCCCTGGGGACTATTGTGGTAATGTCAACATTTCCCCTAGCAGCAAAATAAAATTGATCCTGCAGTTGTATTGATGAGTTTCAGTGATCTGCTTCTCAGAGATAAAAAAGCCTTCCACACATTATATTACTGGTAATTTAACACTCTTTAAAAGTCATTGTAATCTATTGACTGTGAGTATCAATAGGGACAAACCAGAATTTTTTTCTTTCTGTCCCAGAACTGCTTTGTAAATAGACTACATAGAAAAACTCCAAAATGACAGGGACCTCATGAACTTATTTCAAGGTTTTTAGAGCAATTTTGTTATTCCTGACCCTAACTAGAGAGTTCATCTTTTCTCTCCAAAAAGGTAATCTTGGGTAAAGATGAAAACATCTACAGCAGGAGAATAAAAGGCTACTTAATAGATCAACAGGCTCATTCTTGACCATTTGTAGGGTGGCATACCTGAGAGGAAGCCCTCCTTCACATCCAAGTTGCAAGCAAAACCTGAAGTTGGAGTTAAAGCCAGTAATGCCTATAAGTTAATAAACACAAGTTTGACATTGTCACAAAATCATGAGAGTATATGTTGTTAAATATAAGATACACAGAAAGTATTATAACAGCAGTTGATGTTTTCCCCTACCCACAAAGATGCCAAGATTTCAGATTTAGTTTCTTGCTGGCATTAGCAAGAGTTTCAGATCATAGCTGCTAGTAAACACCATATGAAGGAAACCATGCTACCTTTCCAAACCTCTACACTATTTAACTGAATGTCTTCCATTATGGAGGTCATAGTCTCCAGGAAAATTCTGACTTGCCACTCCATTGGTGCAGCTTTTGAATAGTTAAACCATGTAGTCTAATTCTTCAAAAGCTAAATATGTTCAAATGTTCATTCATTCAATAATTATTAACTGAATGGTTCCAAATATGCCAGACATTACATCAGGGTCTGGGTAACCAAATATGATCAAATAGACTCAGCTATGTCTTCTTGGGTTGATATAGACACATTAAAATTACAATTTCCCAGCCAGCCAGGCACAGGGCCTGGGTTCAGTCCCCAGTGTAGCTTGCCAGCCCCACCCCCTGGTCGTGCTGAGATGGTGACTGAGACTGGGCTTGGTGGCACACATCTGTAATCCCAGTGCTTGGGAGGTTGAAAACAGGAGGCTCACTACAAGTCTGATCTGTGTAGTGAGACCCTATAGACCCTGTACTGAAATATATTTAAAAATAAATAACTAAAATTACAATTTCCCACTTTTTAACTAAGATGCTATGAAGAGCAATTTAATTTGCCTCATTATTATGCAGATGAGGAAACTGAAGCCCAGGCATGTTCTTTTCCTAACAAGACATCAAGAGTAAACAGTATGGTATAAATATATGAAATCAGTCTATAGTGATATGTATATATTTCTTACTTATTTTTATTTTTCCCCATAATTTTATTGAGAAACAAATAGCAATGAGACAGTTTCAAACCAAATTGGTAGAACAGTTTCAATAATTAACACATTGTATCTCTCTTCCTAGTGGTTATTTGCTGTACAAGATGCAGACATGATATCCTATTTACAAACATTATTACAACAAATTCCTCTATTCATTAAGAGAATGTAACTATATATCTATTCTAACCATTTTGAATATACAGATACAAAATGGGCATTCATCTGTATCCCCTTAATATGTACATATTGATCCATTTTATTGGCTTTATTCAGTCTAACTGTGCTAATGAAAAAGGTGGATATTTGGTCAAGGTTTTTGAAACTCATCTTAGAAATCAAGAGTGAGTATATGTCCCACCCATCATATAGGAAAAAACAGCACATAAATTCTATGGATTCCAGTTTTGAAAATGATATTTTCCATGGTGAATAGACCATATACTCAAGAAGCTGCCAAGATAGTAGTAGTGGAAAGACCACAACACTGTTCCTAAGAGAGATATTGGGAATGAATGCTTACAGCTTTGCCCAAGTCTTCCAGGGCCTCTATTATAAAGTGTTTTCATTCCAGAACAATATTGGCGCTTCCTGAGAAGCCAACAGAACAAATCACTAGCTCAAATCAGTTTCACTTGAGAAATATTTGACTGTCCCTATTCTTCTGAGTACTAATGACCCAACTACCTGTCTACTGTTTAACACTGGCCTACAGTTCCCTTTCCAAAATTTCAAAATTCAAACTCTCAAAACACCCAAAATTTATAGCTCATTTGTGATGACATTTTCCCTGATCTTTGGTGATGTTTGATCTGAGCATTGTTTGCCTGTTTGTTTGTTGTTCCTGTTTTTGTTTTTTAGCTGGATCAAACTCAGGACTGTGCACTTGTTTGGCAGGCATTTATGCCACTGAGCTATCTCCCCAACAATGAGTTGACTGTGGTATTTTTAAATGATTTTTTTTTTTTTTTGGTGGAACTGGGGATTGAACTCAGGCCCTTGAGCTTGGCAGGGAAGCGTTTATTCCACTGAGCCATCTCCTCAGCCCCAATGATCTTCTTTGGCATGAGCAACTATATGTATTTCACCACAAAGAAATTCACACACTAATGATGTACAGTCCAGATGTTCTGGAGGGACATTGTATAATCAATGGAGTATGCATCATTTAATTTTCTAAAAATACAAAAATTTCTGACTCTTGAAAAGCATCTTACCTGAGGTGTTTTAACAGGGTTTCATGAACCTGTCTCTTGCTTCACTAGCTCATCATAGTCCCCATTTTTTTGTAGAACTGAGGATTGAACTCAGGTTCTTGTAATTGCCAGGCAAGCGCTTATTCTACTGAGCTATTTCCCTGGCCCCTAAAATGATTTTTTTTGGTGGAACTGGGGATTGAACTCAGGCCCTTGCGCTTGCCAGGGAAGCACTTATTCTACTGATCCATCTCCCCATAGTGCCCATTTTTGATGTATCTTCCTGTCAGTCCTCCTACTTCATTCCACCTACATTCCATAGAGTTCCCTTTACCATACCACATGCTTTTGAGGTCTTTAACAAATGGAGTTATGAGCTATAGCCCTCTTCAGAATTATATCTTGAACTCAGCAGAAAGCCTGGTTCACAAGGTAGTTTCTCAATTGACTGACACTCATGAGAGGAAGTTTCAGTGTCTTGTCTCTACTGTTTACTTGTGGAAATCACCTTACTCATTTGTCTGGTTTCTATTGTTAGACCACATACATCATATTCTCTTTACCCATAGAAGAGAACCCAAGGTTCAGGAAAATTAAGCAAACTGCTACTTAACTGTCCCAACCTGACTCAAACACACTAATTTGTTAGCTCCTTTGGGAGAAACAGAATCTGCCATCAGAACAACTCTATCATTTGTTGAGTTCTATAAAAATGAAAACTCAGCCCTTCTTGTCCAAAATTTAAGAATTTTAGGACAGCAAAACAGAGCATTATTCCAAGTACAGTGCCCTGTGCAATTGTATCAAATGGATACTCCTGAAATCAGCCCTGCTTTTCCTTTTTTCCAGAGCACCTAATAAAATACAAGCTGATAGGTCTGGAGAGATAGCTCAGTGGTCTAAGCACCTCCCTGGAAAGTACAAGGACCCAGATTCTATCCCTGGTACTGCATGCCTTGCCCACTCCAGAACCCCAGTCACACCGTGCTAGCCACTGAAACCAGGTGTGGTGGCACACGCCTGTAATCCCAGTGCTGGCAAGGATGAGACAAGAGTATCACTATGAGTCCAAGCTGTGTAATGAGCCCTTGTACCAAATAAATAAATGATTTTTCAAAATGCAACCTGATAGAATAGTCTTCTAATTGACTACTGTCAATAATAAACAAAAGTAAAGTGATGCCAAGCAAGAATATGAACAAAATGTTACAGATTTGGCTTCACAATAGTCTCTTACTTTAGTACTGTCCATTAAATTGTCTGTGTAACTTACCAGCTGTTTTTTAATGAGTTTAACAAACACTTCTGCAGCAGGCATATTGCCAAAAGATAGCAGCACTGCATAAAGATGGCAGCGCTTAAAGCTCATTACTCCTAAATCTTTGCCCTCCTTCACGACACCAAGGTTAGTCTCCTCCAGAAAACACTACCCATCATGTTCTCAAGACATTGTTTAGCATTTCACTGTGGATTTAGTGGTACTGTATTCCCCTTTATCATGCTGATTTTATAGAAAACCCTAATTCTCAGCACTGAATTCTCAGCTTATCAAACGTCTACCGACTCATAACATGGCAAGTAAGTGAACCATCTGGTAAGGCCACAGTCTATACTATCATGCCCAGGTGGTAGAAAAGACTGTTCTCATTAAAGCTGGTATTCAATTACCTGCAAAAATTGAAAGTAAAAGCTTATAAAACCTGAAACAATACATACTTTCAAGAGTCTCTTTTGTGACTGAACTTTTTTCCCCAACATTCTCATCAAGTATAGGATTTTATAATGTATGAAGAGCTCCATTTATACAAAATAAAGACTCAGGGTCCTAAGTGAGATAATCTGAAGACTGGCCAGTTGTCCCCATTTTGTCACTTTGTAAAAAAGTGTCACTCAAGCTTTGAGAAACCTTAAACATAAGCCACCCCGGGTTTCTACTGTTGGAGAGGACAAATCTGGACTCAAGGGTGCCTTTTCCTAGAGTTCTATTCATTTTGGCATTGAAAACACATGTAATCTCCATGGTCTCCTGCAACTCAGAGTGGCCAAGGGTTTGCCACCTACTGTACTGCTCTAGGTTCTGTCTCAGAAACAGTGATGAGATGAGAAGGAAACTGTTGAAAGCAGACCAGGTATCATAGTATTTTGGTCCTTGAAGTGTACACAAAATAAGTCCCTAAGAGTCATAAACACGAACTATTATGAATTCAAGCTATTGAATGAAATCAGTCTACAGCACTAAAGAACAGCTCTTCAGCACTTGCAAGCACTGAGGGAGTTAACAGCAGCAACGAAAAATAAATGAATAATTCAGTCATCTCCCTCATGAAAGAAGCAAACAGCCAATTTGAGAGATAAAAGTGAATTCCCACTGGACCTTATGTGCCTCTGGGGCATGTACTCTCTGTTTGTCTTTTATCTCTGTGCAGCCAGAGTGATCTTTCTGAAATAGAAAATCTTCACTAGCTTCTCTTACTCATAGAATAAGTGCCAATCTTTACTAGTACTTATGGAGCATGGCATAGTACAGACAGGGATCAGAAACCCTTCATGTAAAGAGCCAGACAGTGTACACTTTCAGCTTTGCAAGCTAAACAGTCTCTGTGGCAACTACCTCATTCTGTTGTGGTAGTACACAAGCAGCCATAGACACTTGGTACATGAATAGGCAGGACTGTGATCCAATGGCACTTGACATCCACATCCAAGTAGTTTGCCAGCAAACAGTTTGCTGAACCTTGGTATGTTACTGGGTTTGGAGGCCTGAAGTTGCCTTTCAGAGGTGGTTCTGTCCTGGACCAAGAATTGATCAAGACAAGCACAAATGGTAGTGAAGTATTACTAATGTAGGAAAAGAAACAGGATCTTCAGAGTGAGTTTAGGCCAAGTTAAAGTAAGAAAAGAAGTATATTGTATATCATGAGAGTAGGCCATCCATGCAGGAGAGAACAGAGTGGCAGAAGCTCATTGGCAACTGTTCTTGCATCATTCACTCCTTATTCTTTTATTTACTCAATTTCATCATTTAAAAGTTAGAGCAGGGATCACTTCCTCTGAAAATATCCAGCTATATCAAGCACACTTTATATGTGCTATTGTTGCAAAGATCTCATCACCTAACTTACTCTTTTTGCTATTACAATTATTATAGGTAGACAGCCCTATAGCAAACATCAATGAGTAACTTTTAGGTTTCTGATTTTTTTTTAATTTGGAAGACTTTTAAAGGCATATTTACTTTTGTTCTTGTCCTTTTTTCACCAGTCATCTCTCTAAGTCAGAAATTTCACATTCTCTGACTCTAGTGTAACTAAGTTACTCCTTCCTCTGGGTTGTTCTGCAGATGGTGAAAAATAAGACTCACAAACAGTGGCGAAAAAGGAACTGAGTGTGATTTATTAGAAAGAACAAAGAAAATCCCACACTAGTGAAGAAGGGCTCCAAAAAGGAAGATGTCCCTGAAGCACCTAAACTCAAAGGTTTATATGCTGCCTGTGATGGGCATGTGAAATGGGCAGCTCATCATTGATGGGTGTCATCTGGAATCACTTGGTGAGCATACAGAAACGAAAATGTACAGTGGCCACTATTGTTAAGACTTTTGTTCTTAGGAAAGCAGATTTTATTCATCCTGTGTCCTTTGTGTTCCACTTAAGCTTTTTGTTCTTTGTGTTCCAATATTCTGAGGCTTATCTGTCTCTCATCCCTGTAAATTTGAATTGTGTCTAATATCAAATTCATGGAATTCTAAGTTCCCAGGAATATGTTAGAACATTCTAAAGAACCCTACATATGTCTAATTATCCAGGTTTTCATTTTAAGATATTTGATTAGTCTGTAGTTTACCTTAACTATTATCTCCTGCTTCAGGCAGTGTGGTGGATTAACAACTGCTAGACAACTTATAATACCCAGCTGAACTGAGCTATCTTGGAGTTGAATGGTGTGGGAGGCCCACCTGAGGATCATTGTCAACAAAAGAAAAAGAACTAGAAAGATAGAAGCTTAGCTGTTGGTTCTCCTGGAAGGCTTGTCATGCTGGCTTTCCTGATATGAACTTGGCTGTTCTCTTCATCAGAGGAGCTCAGGATGCTATTGTCTTTGAAAATGGCTGTGATTCACTTTTGGGGAGCTCTGGTTCTTTGAGCATTGCTTCCCAGCTCCGAGAGGGGAAGATGGTGCACTGTTCAGTGTTCTAGTCAAGCTTGTCATGCTTATAGAAATCCCTTGCCAGTCCTTGTTGTGGCCCAGAAAGTTTGTACTTGTAAGTGCATAGAAAAGTTATTGAAATTCTAGTGAGTTTATTCCAATCTATCACTTCCAGTGCAACATATGGCAAGAGTAGAAACAATAAGGTATAGTTGCAGTTATGCAGAGCCAAGAATCCTACATCCAGCCACAAAGATGGCTATCTGGAACAAAGGCTTTGACCCTGGACCAAACCTGGATTTTATTAATTTGTAAAGAAGGGGGTAGCTTGAGGATAAGTGACTATGAGATTTGTGGGAAATAGGTGAGCACTGTGTGCTGGGCTAGATAGGAGCCTACATTCATCTGCATTCATATGTAGAGAAAATGACAAGCAGAAAGTGTAATCTTCATTATTCAACTGAGATAGAATCTAATATTTTGGAGTTGATGTCTCACTCTGCTGTGTAGTCCTTCAAGCCACAGGAGGTCAGAGCTGGATCACAGTCGACATGGAGCACTGGCTTTTCATCCCACCACATGCCAACTCACAGAAGGGAACAATGGGGGTTTTGAAGAAACACTACCTGTTGTCCTCAAAGACTACACATCATTACCTCTATTGGACTTATGTGCATTTCTTAAAGTCAATTTAAGGGATAAGGACAAGCCCTAGTCAGCTCAGTACATATCAATACGTGGAAATATGGCCAAGTTCAGCCAAAATGAAGAAAACTCCTTTAAGGAGAGTTGTGCAGATGGCCCTCCACAGCACTGACTTTTCTGATATGGAGTCAGCTGGTCTCATCATCAGAGGCACATGGGACTTTATTGTTGCTGAGGATGGCTGTGGTATTTTTCAGGGCAGCTCAGATTCTTATTTTGACTGTCACCTCCTGGCTCTATCCCACTGGTACATATCCTAAATCCCACTGGTTCTAGCTTCCACCATGGACCTTGGGGCCCTCCTAGAACAGATCCATGAAACAGGCCTGCACGAGACATTGTTGTACATTCTAGGTTTTGAGTTGTGGGACCATTGATATGAGCTTTCGATCTTCAGTCGGACTCATGCAGGACATTGCCATGGGATCCAGACCCTTGGATGGATTCTTTGGCTCTTTAGTATATAGACAGATTTCCTGCACTCTTTTGAACATGAATGTTTGGCTGACTATCCCATAAATTATGTGTCCTGTATTGTTTGCCTTGCAAACCCTGCCTACAATGTATAACTGCAATGTTAACCAAATGCTGCTGATTGTTTAAAAAAAATACTCTTGAGAAGATGCTATTTGTCCTAGATAAGTTCAAAGTCTAGTCACACAGGGACAGGGAGGATCTTCCAGTAAAGCATCAAAGAGATCTAATAATGATAATTTTCTGTCACAAAAGTTTTGAGGAAGCTCCAGTTTTGTTATGCCTCCTCTACTGGCTTTCATCACTAAAGTGAGCCATTACTTTATAAGGCCACTATATTACTGGGACAATAGGGTGAGCAATAAGACAAGATGAAACAGCACTATACTCTTCATTCTTAGGAAATTCTGCCATTTTTCTGACATGAAATTTCCTGATCTCTAGAGATTTCAAATTATTTCCAGAGTTCTAAGATTTGATCTGGTTCATTTTTGTGTTTTCATTATTTATGGATATTAAGTTTGGATTTTTAACATGCCTCTTGGAAGTAGTTTAAAGGTTTCTGCATTCATAAATGAACTGTAATATAACTTTATGCCTGAATAGACTGTAATCTGTGACTGTAACAAGCAGAGTCTTAGCCAATAAGAAGTGATCAATTGTTCAAACCACATTCAAATAAGATAGACAGAACTGGAACCAATCAGGCTGACTCTACCTCCTTTTCTCTAGCTATAAATTCGACCTCCTTATGTGATAAGGCACAGCATCCTGAACTACATTTGGGTCTGATGGCTGCCACATTCCAGAAGCCTAAGTAAAGCCCACTGAGAGCTACAAAACTAGATTTGATGTAATTTCATTTTCAATATGGAGGAATATATTTTTGAAGACCTTAATCCACCATTCCTACTAATATCTCTCCCATTTCCATGTTTCAAAGCTCAGACAAATGAAATGATACCTCTTGTGAGAATCAGCTTTGACCTTCAGCACAATTTGATTCTGTTTCAGAAGAATTTTATAAAACTTCTAAGAGATTATATTATTTATAATCAGCTAATTCACATCATAAGTGCAAGCTTTATTTCATCTGTTCCCACTGTGTCTATCTTTGCCCATCACATTAAATACTTTAAAGGACTGAACCATGTCTGACTGCATACTGTATATAAGATGCACCAAGCTAGGCATGTTGCAGGTGGTGCTCATAACATATTTATGGAGCTGAGGACTTCTTAAGATAACTAAATGAACAGGCTCTCGAGCTGTCTGTCATAAGAACAGATCTCATACAGTTTTCCACCTTTCTGCTCATCACAACTTCTGTTTCAGAATGCTAATGGCTCTGGCTTTTAAAAAATATTATTTTAAAGGGTTTTTCCATATGACTGTAGAAAAGTCAAATGGAAATAAAATGAGGATGTAAGAAATGATTTCTAAACTATGTGTTACTAAATGAACCCAAGCTAATGAAGCTTTTCCAGAGGCTTCACTGATTTTCTGTGTTTTTCCCCACTGCCTTACTGTGTTAATATCTTTTCACTCCTTATTCCACTTCTTCCTCCATTGTCTTTCAAAATTAGCCAAGGGTCCTCATTTCCCATAGGAAACAGACAGTGATGTGTCCATATGTATTAAATGATAGATGATATACTTTTTAAAAAGCATAAGAAACTGATTTCAAAAGATTTCTTTTCTTTCCAGACTTGGTTTAAATTTCATCTTAGACAGTTTTTGTCTCTTCCCTCTGCCTCAGTTTCCTTATCCACTAAATAATCTTTATGGTTTTGCTTTTGAAGTTCCACAGTTCTTTTATTATAAGGTGATTACTCCTGGGCACTAAATTATTAAAGAATATATGAATTCAAAAGAGAACACAGAAAGATAACCTTGCCATGTCTTAATGCATGACTCATGAGGGAAGACATTTTGCCAGTTTCAGCTTATTAGCCATGCTGACCAGAACAGATGTTTTGGCTCTTCAAGTTCATGATTAATACGTTTTATATGCTACAGATAGAGAAAGTGACATAATTGCACAAGTACCACATATTTGACATATCCAATATGATACCTTCAACCGCTTCAAGTAATAGCTACCTTATTTGCGTTACCTTGCCATCTCTTTAGATTAATTTCCTGCCTTAGATCATAAAGCCACTATAATGAAATGCCATAGGTTGGGTGAATTATAAACAACAGAAATTCATTTAACATATCACATTCCAACTTACCTAGTGCCTCATTAGGATGCACTTACCTGTTCATAAGCAGTCTTTTCACTGTGTTATGTACTCACATGGAGATACAAAAGCCATAGTAGCACTTTGGGGTCTCTTTTATGAGGTCATTAAACTTACCACCTAATCACCTCTCAAAGGCTTGTTCTAATGCCATTACTTTGGGGGTTAGGATTGCAACACATGGATTATAGAAAGAAACAGTCACTCCAAAGTATTTCCCTTCCTTTGCATTATATTTCACTTCCTTGAACCTTATCTCCCAACTACGTGATGCAGATGGTAACACTTTATGAGCTGTGTAAAGATCGAGATAGGCAATGTATATAAATATGTAAATAGGAAGTGAGCTTGTAAACTTCACAGGGAAGCCTAAACTGAAGTTATCTGTACATCTGGAGTCTGGTGAGGGCTCATATGATCAGATAGGGTGCCTGCTAGCTCTGTCCTCGTGTGGTAGGAATACAGCTATCTGGAGCTCTATTAGTGCTCTTTTACAAGGACACTAATTCCATCATGTAGGTTCTACTCTCATGACCTGATCAACTCCCAAGAGGTAGTCACCTTTCAATGCCATCACTTTGGAGGTTGGAATTTCAATATGTATAAATTTGGGGGGAAGAGAAACATCCAGACCATGGCATAGATGTTCATTATTCTTCTAAGTAGGTGACTTTATGGGGACATGGTGGGTGGTATTCCTTTGCAGGGGATAGTTGGCAAGTTTGGGAGGTGGCCTATTCCTGTTATGTATAGTGCATAGCCTAAAAATACTGCTAAACAATATGCAGTATACACCAACCACTGCAAAAAATAATTATTCACTCCAAACTGGTAATAGTATTAAGGATAAAAATTAATTTCTCTAAATGAGTGTTACAGCAACTGCTGAAGCAAGTTTTGAATATGTGGCACACAGACTACTAGCTAAATGTTTATGATTTCTTTTCTTTAAGTTTATAACATACAAAAGACAAGGAAGTTTACCATCTGTCCAGTTCCAAATAAACAGCAAGACAGAAAAAAAAATCGACCTTTTCTTCCTCCCTTTCTCCACCATTCCCTTTCTTTTTTCTTTCTCTTTCTCATCTGCCTTTTTCCTCAGAACTCCTTAAAGATGGCTACCAGATGCAAGTAAATCTTTGTGAAGAGGATCAAGCCACATGATTTGCATTTTAAGCTCACCATGGAAATTGATGCTGTTGTAACAGTGGGGAAGCTTGGAAAGCTGATTTTCTCTGATGACATATGCACTCCATAAGGCAGAAATTGTTGTTGTCAGAAAAACTGCGCTAAAATATCAGGATATTTCCCTAAACTCAGAGAGCTTGTCATATAAATTGCTGCTGAACAGGGACTGTAGATGAGGTTAGAACTTGCCTTTTGGAAGGATAATTTGTCACCCCCGTCAGCCTAGCCAGAGTTGCAAATAATGCTAAAGTGAAATGAGCTACATTCTCAGAAATACTGTGCTTTATATTGCAATGGGCAATGAGGGAAATAGAGCTAAGTAATAGACACACTTGTATCCTTACATTTCACCCAACTATTGCTGCCCCAGTCACAGGCAGCATGCCAGCATGAGGATGAGACACAGCCTGAGACTCTTGATAAAAAGCACTCATAGGAATAGGACTAAGAGCAATGTATCAGGAAATAAACATACACACAATAATAACCTCAAAAAAAATAATAACAACCTTCACAACATCAAAACATCATGGGCCTGTAAAGCTTCCAAACAAAAATGCCATGAAGCATACAAGCATTAAGTTAATTTCAAGTGGGTAGTATTAACAATGACTTTTCTCTGCAGGTGTATCTGAGCTAGGCTGTAAAATACAGGTAAGAATTAAAAGAAAGAATTCATTCACTTGAAATCCATTGAACTTCAGGTGGAATTAAATGTGAAACAAAGTATGTTTTTATTTCTGCCAATCTATGAAAATTGGCATGTCTTTCAGTTGCTAATATAAAACCCATACACAGTGATCTTAGCAGAATCTATGATTTTGTTACCAGATAAATTCCCAGGTACTCTTTTGTCAAAACACTGCTACAGCAGATAATCTAAATATTGCTTATCTTTATCACTCCTTTAAATAACAGCAATTGTTAGACAAATTGTTACATCTTATTATTGAATGTCCCCATTACAAAAATGACATATTGTTGACTCATGAATTTAGCTATTTTAATTTTGTTAGGTGGTTTTAAGAATGTTTGGTTTTCTTTGTAAATTTATGGATTTTATCTCATGAATTTTTAAATCTTATTGTGGCAAGAGATGAACAGATTTCTTCAGATGACAAACACACCAATGGCACAAAAGAGCTAAGAATTCATAGCAGACAGAAAACAGACTGGAACACTCTATACAAAGAAATAAAATTCAAATGGCTGGAGAATGATGATGCCTAATATTTCTATTGTATTTAATCCAGCTATTCCTCTACTGGGAATTTTTCCAGAGGATCTGAA
>NW_004524647.1:1779766-1780694 GCF_000260255.1 Octodon degus
TTAATTGACCATGGAAGGCTAGGGCCAAAATGTTGGCTTTCCTTGCAGCCCTCCTTTTTCTCTAATTTTGGTCTGCAAACTTAGGTGGTTAACACTCCAGAAGAGAAGCTTATTGTTATAACCATACAATTTAGGCTGTTAAGCTTCACCTCACTATCTGTCTGAATATCAAACATCTTAGGCATAACATGGAATAGGTATTTTTCATCAAGTATTGATATGTTGAAATTTAAGTCCCTATAGATCGTGATGAAAAAACATTTAAAAATTGGAATATATTTTTAAAAATATGCATGAAGAATTATATGCTTCTTATTTTTACACATAAATCCAAAAATCTAACCATATACTTCCTTGAAGCAGGACAGTCCCACAATATTCGTTTTCCTGTATCTTGCCTTCATTCGGCACCCACTTATTTTTGAACCATCATCTACCCGAGAGATATCACAGCAGCAATTGGCATGTCATGACAAGCAGCCCGTATTCAGAAGACCAGAATGACAGGCACTGCAAGCATGAAACTACTATTACAGATAACCATCTTCACTGCATTTGCTTAGTTCACAGATAACAGTATATATAGTTAGTCAGGGTGAGACTCTTTCAAATTAACTGCTAGATTCAAAAATCTGGAGATTCTCAGGATCATTGCCTTGCCCATCTTCTACGTAAAACTGTAAGGTTTGACATTATGATGTTTCCTAGCACTTTTCCTTTCCTGATTTGATTAGTTAGTCCTCGATATCCTGCTTTACTTTTACTTGTGCTATATCTTTCTATTTGTATTTCTTCTTTTGAGTTCTTATACTAGGGAAACTATATGATATTTACACATGTGTGTCTGGTTTATTTCACTTATGAGAATATGTGCAAGTGGCATCCACTTCAATATAAGGGCTTCGAGTTTATCATTCTTTATAGCTGA
>NW_004524647.1:1780794-1784737 GCF_000260255.1 Octodon degus
AACCATTCCTCAGGTGATGGGCATCTTGGTTGTTTCCAAGATTTGGCTATCACAAATTGTGCTGCTATAGACATAGGCACACATATATCCCTATGGTATGAAGTTTTCAGATCCTGCAGGAAAATTCACAGTAGAGGAATAGCTGGTTTAAACAGGATTTCAAGTCCAAGTTTCTAAGAAGTCTCCACAGTGATTTCCATAGTGGTTGCAGCAGTCTACATTCCCACCAGAAGTGGAGAAGGGTTCCTTTTGCCCCACAGCCTCTCCAACTTTTGGTGTTGGGTGATTTCTTTATTATAGCCATTCTTTCTGGGGTGAGATGATATCTCAATGTGGTTTTAACTTTCATTTCATGAATGGCTAGTGATGTGGAGCATTTTTCTGAGAAAAGGATTGCTACCCATGCTTTTTTCTGAGGTGCTGAGGCATGTAGTATTGTGTTCCATCCTTTGACTTTCAGCCTACGAATGTCTTTATGAGTTAAATGTGTTTCTTGTATACAGCATATTGTTGGATTTCGTTTCCTAATCCACTGTGCCAGTCTATTTCTCTTAATTGGTGAATTGAGTCCATTTATATTGATGGTTAGAATTGAGATGTATTGACTTATGATTGACATGTTATTTAACTGTTGTTGTTTACTCCTTTTTCTCCTGTGTTTAATTGCTTACCCTATTTAGTTGGTTGCTTCTGATCTCATTCATGGAATTCTGATCATTTTGGTCCCTCTCTAGAACAACTTTCAGTAGCCTGTGTAGGGTTGGCTTTGTCATCATGAAATTCTTCAGCTGTTCTTTGTCATGAAAGTATTTCACTTCTCCATCAAACTTGAAAGAGAATTTTGCAGGGTATAGTAGTCTGGGCTGGAATTTGTTTTCATAGAGGACTTGAAGTACTCTGCTCCATGCTCTTCTTGCCTGCATGGTTTGTGAAGAGAAGTCAGCCGTAATTCTGATGGGTTTTGCTTTGACTGTGATCTGCTTCTTTTCTCTAGCAGCTTTCAGTAGATTATTCTTGTGCTGAATTTCTGGGATCTTGACTATTAGATATCTTGGTGTGTTTTTCATTGGGTTGAGGTTCTTTGGCGTTCTATATGCTTCAGTTACCTGAATGTCAGATTGTTTCCTCATATTTGGGAAGTTTTCTGCTATTACTTCTGCCCATATTTTTTAATGTCCTTTGTATTGACTCCTTCTTTCTCATTGATGCCTATTAGTCTCACATTGTTCATCTTTGCATCATCTTGCAGGTGATGAATTATTTTTTCTTGCATCCCAGTTGTTTGTAAGAGATCCTTTCTTACCTTTTCACTAGCTGCACCAGCGTCTTCAAGATCTTCACTTTCACTTAAATGGTTTTGCAAGCTTGTGATTGAGATTTTAATTTCTTCTATATCTCTTTGACTCTGCTTCATGTGATCTATTTCTTTCCTGTATTGCTCATTCAAGGAACCTGTCATTTTTCTAATCTCCTCTATTTTTTTTATCAATGTCTTCTTTAGAAGCAGTTATAAATTCTTTTACTGCAGTGTTTTTTTTTCAGATTGAGTTTCCTCCCTATGTTTCTGTAGTTGATTCTTTACTTCAGATGCTATGATTTCTGAGAATTGTTAATTTATTTCAGAAAATAATTCCTCTCTGAGTTCCTCTATAACTTTCTGCTGTTGCTTATTTACTATCGATGCTATTAATTTGTACATTTGAGTTGAGCTAATAGAAAAGAATTCCGCTCTAAGTTCCTCTATGACTTTCTGCCATTGCTTATTTCCTATTGACACTATTAATTCATATATTTAAGCTGAGCTAGTGTCCTCTGCACTTGTTCTGGGTGGGCTTTGGGTTTCCTCCATATGTTTCTCCATTTGATTCTTTACTGCAGATGTTATTAATTCAGGGATTTCTCTTTTCATTTCCAATCTGAGTTCCTCTATACATTTCTGCAGTTCTTTCTTTATTTCAGAAGCCATTGATTCATTGCTTTCAGCTGTGTGATTCCCCATTTGTTCTGTGTTAGTGTCCTCTGCACTTGTTATGTGTGGGCTTGGGTTGTGAGACTGCATTTTGCTCCTTCTTGTTGTCATTTTGTGTAGCAAAATGTTGTTGTACATCTTTGTTGCAGTTATAGCCTTAGCACCTAATCAAGTTCAGGTGTAGCTCTACAAAGTTTGGATTTATCCAGCTGTGCCTTGCTTGGGTCTGGCTGATGTGCTTAGTTCCTTCCTGTTGCTGCCCTTGGGGTTGCACCTGTTGTACCCCTCTGACAAGATGTTCTGTTCCTGGACTATCTGGTTGGTTCCATCCCCTACACTTTCTTCAGGGATTACAATGAACGGTTTCACCCCAGGCCTATATGCCAGGCCTGAGCTGAGTCTATAGGGACAAGGTGGAGTAGGGGGGAGAGACAGCTCTCCCACACACTCACCAGGCCTGGACTAGGACTGGATCTGGGGGTGCCCAGAATGCTACAGAAAATCCTACTCTGTGGGCAGGGTGTGGGGGGGTACTACAGAGTGATGGGAGGGCATCCCAAGAGGATGAAATAGGGTGTCACCCACCCTGCACCTGGGCTGGGACAAGTAGGTCATGCCAGCACAGGGTAGCCGTAAGCTCTCCCACACACTCACTGGGCCTGGGCTAGGACTGGATCTGGGGGTTCCGGAATGTGGCAGAAATTCCTACCGGCAGGTTGAGTAGGGGCGGTGCTACGGAGTTGTGGGGGGGCATCCCAAAGGGGTGGAAGAGGGTCTCACCCATGCTGCACCTGGGCTGGGACCAGTAGGTCCCACCAGCGCAGGGTAGCCGGAAGCTCTCCCACACACTCACCAGGTGTGTGCTAGGACTGGGTCTGGGGGTTCCTGGAAGGAGGCAGAAATTCCTACTCAGCTGGCATGGTAGGGGAGGTGCTGCAGAGTGGTGGGAGGTGTCCCAAGGGGGTGGAAGACGGTCTCACCCATGCTGTTCCTGGGCTGCAATCAGTAGGTCCCGCCAGGGCAGGGTAGATGGAAGCTCTCCCACACACCCACCAGGCTTGTGCTAGGACTGGGTATAGGAGTTCCCAGAATGTGCCAGAAATTCTTACTCAGCAGGTAGTGTGGGGGAGGTGTTGCGGAGTAGTGGGGGGCATCCCAAGGGTGTGGAAGAGGGTCTCACCCATGCTGCACCTGGGCTGGAACCAGTAGGTCCTGCTGGTGCAGAGTAGCCAGAAGGTCTCCCACACACTCACCGGGCCTGGGCCTAAATGCTCTATGATTAACTATGATAATTTTCCCCATTTTTCAGGTCAAGGAGCCACAGTAAAGAAAGGCTAAATAATTGGCCCATGGTAAAATAGTGAAGCAGAGACAGAGATGGCCTACTGACTTGAGAGGCCTCACTATTGCTAACTATCTTATACTGTTCACAATATCAGCAGCAAGAAATATCAGATACATGATAGTGATTTACAGAAATCACTGAGTTTAATCATAGAAACTCTAAAAGTTACTTATGTTCCCACTTTATGGGAGTAGAGACTACAAGAAATTCAGATTTTCCTGTGTTGGGCAACTAGCAAAATCTAAACTCAGGTATGTATGACATTGATCATGGTTTACTAAAGTTTGCACCAAAATGTACAATAGTGGAGGATCAGAAGACTGTAATGTAAGATGAGTAACTCATAAACTTGAAGCCAGACTTGACTATTATACAAAATCTTGGATTTTAGTCTGGGGCCATGGGAAGTTATTGATGGCATTTAAGAAAGAAATCTACATTGTAAGATCTCTAGTTTAGACTGAGCACTGTAGCAAGAATATAGATGATATACTGAAGGAGCAAGAAGTCAAAGAAAATAGTGCCAAGTACAAAGGCATGGAGCACTTATCCTAGATGAAGTTCACATAAAAGTAAAAGTAGATAAGAAAGACAGCTAAAGAAAACAACAGGGCCTTGCACATATTACA
>NW_004524647.1:1792982-1801805 GCF_000260255.1 Octodon degus
TAATGAGAGAACAATTTGGACCTCCATGTAAAAAAAAAAGAGAGGAGAAGGAAGAGGACAGTTGTCTAGTGAACTGCTTTTCGATTTTATAATTGGAATGATAGGTACATATGAGTGTGCATTTGTGACTGTGTATGTACATGTTTTGGGTGTGAGTGTGGATTATTAAATAAAAAAGTAAATAATTGGTCTTGAATTATTCACAAATGTTTACAGCCATGTTGCAGCATTATGTGAAAAGAATGATCAAAGAGAATTATAGCATAGGAACTTTAAAGAGCCTGAACATCAATGTGGCAATATCTACTTATAAAGGGCAATAGATTTTCGAGGAAAAAAGGGGAAAATATATAGTGGTGGATAATAAACTAGCAAGTAGGTGAGTCATTTTACATACTCGAGAAATCTCATCATCCTAGGAAAGGAAAGAATCCTGAAGCTAGGAAATTAAAATGCACTATAATAAAGAACATTAGAGGAGATTTACAATATAGTCATAGAACCAATTATTAAATTTGGCAAAGTAACTTGAACAAAGAAAGGAGGAGATAAAGAGACAATATAGGAAAAGTTGCTAAAACTAAGTTTTCACTTTCATTCAGGGCTTGGGTAAGATTTTAAGAGTGGAAATCTTAATGGTATGTGGGTAAAATTTACTTTTATTGAAAAAGAAAAGTTAAACTATAAAAATATGTTGAGAAAATGAACAAATTCCAAAAGTGCAATTAAATCATCAGTAAAATAGGAGTTTGAAATCATTGCATGGGGAGGGAACTTGGAATGCCAGTTAGTCCAAATTAAAGGCTCCACACCAGAAGAAATAGGCAAAGGACTCACTGAAGTGCAGGTTCCCCTGGGGAAGAGAGTCAGCACTAGTCCTTTCAATACGTGTATCAACTAGAAGCCTTCTGAATCTTCCTTAGAGATATAAAAAAGCTTTGATTTCTAAGATGAGTCAGTACTAACAGCTAAACTCAGCTTAAGATAAGTAGGACAAATGGCTTTCTAAATATCTGACTTGTCTCTGAACTCAGCTCTGCTTTGCTCCTCTTGTGATTTCTTTCTCACACAGACCCAAACCACCTAGTTTTATAATAGCATCAACAGCTCTAGGCCTTATCTTCCTTTTGTTTCCCAAAGCATTGCTCTCCCCACAGTGATCAAGCATAAGCTTTGGGTTTGATGATTGCTGGTCAGATTTGGTCCTTCTGCCTACCCTACAGTGATAACTATGATCAAAGGAATGGGATAGGATAATCGGCTTAAATCAATCTGGCCCCAGCTTCAGAGAGAAAGGAACTGGTGTACATAATAGTAAACTCCAAATATAAAAAGGACTGCAAAATTTATAAATCTTCACAAAGTAGCTAAAACCCCTTACTTTTGTCTCACTTGACCTTTCTTTGCTAAATTTTAATCTATTTAATTTTATTTTGACCAGTGGTGATATCTCACAGTACAAACTATTAGGCAAAAGAATCTTCATTGTTACAATGGACAAAAGTCTTCAGATAATTTATGTTGGTGGTCTGCCTAATTACAGCAATCATAATTATTTTAGATAAGCTGTTTTATCTGTTTTCAAATAACTTAAAGAAGACAGTGAAAGAATACATAGGAATATAAAATGATCTGTCTACACATCCATTGAACTATCATGTTATATATAATATGTAAGGAACTATTGAATACTTTTAACGTCTCTCTGGTCATTATGTACTCCTCTCTACCTTGAGACATCTGCTATCAAGTTGCTCCTGAAACTGGAATGTCAGAACATATTAATTACAACTTATTACACTCCAGTACAATTAATGCAGTTGACAAAATATCATTGGGAAAATGACAAGGGATAAATGGTTATAAGCATCGCTAAGGTCCCTGCAGCATACAACACACCATCACAGAATCATTTATTAAAGTCAATAAAATGTGATTCTCTGATAGAAGGAAAGGACAGTGATCTAGTATTCCTTGGGTATCTGAACACATTACAACATTAAATATTTCCATCTGAGAAGAATGGTTATGGGTTATTCCTATATTTTGTTTTTCCCTATATATAATTACAAATGTCAACACATGCACAGCACACTCTTCACTAAATACACTAAGGGGAAATCAGACATCTCTGTAGGGGTTGAGGGAAGAAGCAAGAGAGGTGAGTAGCAATGTGTCATGCATTGATCTGTGCCAGTTCACTGCATAAACCATGCAGAAGAAAATATATACAGAATTTGGCCACCAGTCCTTTCCTTGAAGATGGAAGTGGAAACACAGCAGTCCTAGCCTCCTCCCTCAACCATTCACCCAGATTTTCACTGAGCCCAGCCACCCACCCTTGTCCTCAAGACTACCTGGAAGACAGAACTACCACAGCAACCTGAAGGAGCCTGGGAAGCACTACCCTGAGCCAATCCACCATTGAGATAGGCTTGCACAGTTTTGCCTTGCACTCATCAACATCAGATCTTTCTTCAACTGCAGCTTGCCCCTTCTCCATAATGAGGTGGAAGCTACATTGAACCCTACATAGCAAGAGCTTTTCAGAGCCTACTCTACCCTCCCACTCTCCTGAGAGGCTTGCTGACCTGCACCCTGCACACCCACCATTACTGCAAAATAATGACAAAAACAAGGAACCAAAGGCAATCTCAGTCCTATTGCCCACCCAAAGGAAGTCCAGGAGACAAGATCATAGAAAAAAAATTGAAAGTCAGACACTTGAAATTTCTTTTCTTTCTTTCTTTCTTTCTTTCTTTCTTTCTTTCTTTCTTTCTTTCTTCTTTCTCTCTTTCTTTCTTTCTTTCTTTTCTGCAAAGCTTTATTCCAGAGAGGCTAAGAACTTCTTGGCAGCTGCCTTCCTTATGGCAGCCAGCACATTGTTCAGTTCCTCACACTTCCTCTTGGTGGGGATTTGCATCCACACCTTTTCTTGATGAAATTGGAGGTATGTTTTTCCTTGGAGACCTTGAGCAACTCCAGAGCATGCCGCTCATAGTGGGTCAAAGCCGCACACCTCCCATATCATGTCCCGCACCAACTTGGTGTGTTTGGTGAGGTGTCCATGATGTCAGCTGTGCCTTGGTTTGCTCACATTATTAGTCATCTTGTAGCCCTTGTTGAGGCCCACAGCCATGGGATAGTGGAGGGCCATGCATATTGTTCTTCAATGGTTGCTGTGGAAGACTACAACTGAAATTTCTAAGATAATAGCCACTGAAGGAAAGAAACAACTCCATCAGGCTATAGAGGAAATCAGATCAGGAATAATCTCTCATGTAAAAAAGGAAATAATAATCACAAAAAATTGCTCAATACATCTAAGGAAGACACAGATTAAAAAAAGAAGGCAATAGGAAAATGACGGAAACACTGAATGAACAATACAGGAAAGAACTAGAATGCATGAAATAGATTCAAACAGATATCCAGGACATTAACAATTCCATTAAAATATGGAAAAAACACTTAAATGAAACAGAAGATAGAATTTGAGACTTGAAGATGTAGTACTGAAGCTAGTGAACGCAAAAGGAATCATCTCTTAAAAATAATGAGAAACAGGAAATAAAAGTATAACAGCTGAAGATGATGCAAAGAAGAATAGTATCAGACTAATAGATATCAACAGAACAGCTTGAGATAAAACAAAAGACACAAAAAGACTGATTGCAGTAGTAGGAGAAAATTTCCCAAGCATGAGAAAAGAATCAGATATATAGATAACTGAAGCATATAGAATTCCAGCTCACAATAAGCAAAATAAATATTCACCCAGACACATAATAATTAAGATCCCAGAAATTGAGCAAATGCACAGTTATTAGAGAGAAGAAACAGATCACCTACAATGGAAAGCCCATCACAATCACAGTAAATTTCTCAACACAGACAAACAAATCACAAAGACCTTGGAATGAGACAGTTGAGGTCCTGAAAGAAAACAACTTTCAATGAAGATTGATGTATCCTGAAAAACTATCTATCAAATTTAATGGAGAGATCAGATACTTCAATAACAGAACTGAAGAAATTCATGACAGCTAAGCCAACACTACAAAGAGTAATGACAGATATTTTTGAAAGAAAGAAAGACAACTACAACTTCAACAACAGCATCAGAAGAGAACTAACAATCAAATCAAGTGATTAAGCAAAAGGGAAAAGTGCAAAGCATACCATAGCAAAACAACATGACAAAGATAAGCCAATACATATCAGTTACAGCTACCAATGCAAAAGGCCTCAATTCACCAATCAAAAGAAACAGACTGTCAGAGTAGATCAGGAAACAAAATCCAATAATATTCTACTTGTAAGAAACACATTTAACTCAAAAAGAAATTAATAGACTGAATGTCAAAGGATGGAAAAACAATACTCCATGAGATAGAAACCCAGAAAAGACAGGCGTAGCTATTCTTGCTTATTATGTCAACCTCAAATCAAGTGATTAAAAGAGACAAAGAGAGAAAACTTTCTTCAAATTAATTTGAAACTAGAACAGACCCATAATAGCAAAAGCAATCCTGGAGGTAAGGAAACAAAGGAAAGGCAAGAGGCATCATAATCCTTGACCTGAAATTATACTATAAAGATGCTGTGATAAAATCAGCATGGGACTGGCATAGAGATAGACCTGAGGATCAGTAGAACAGATTAGAAGGTGCAGACACAACTACAAATACACCCAATCACCTTATCTTTGACGAAGGGCCAAACAAGTTCACTGCAAGAAACATGACATCTTTAAAAATGATGCTGGAAAAACTGACTATTCACATGCTGAAGGCCAAAACCTGACCCATACGTATCGTAACACACAAAGCTACAGTTATAATGTATCAAAGATTTAAATAATGAAACAGAAACACTAAGTCTTCTGGAGGAAAATGTAGATAGAAATCTTAAAGACATAGAGGTAAGTAGAGAGTCCATGAACAAAAACTAAACTGGATGAGAAAAACATCAAAGAATCAACAACTAGAATCTCATTTTTTGAAAAGTTTCTGCACTTCAAATCAAATCTACAACAGTAAAATGAAAACCAACAAACAGAAAAAATTATAGCTGGCTGTCCCTCATACAAAGGCCTTCTATCTAGTACATACAAAGAATTTTAAAATATCAGCCCCCATCCAAATTCAAATTCCAATCCAGAAATGGGCTTCTGAGATGAATATACACTTCTCTGAGGAAGAAATAAAAATGGCAAGTAGATATATGAAAAATGTTCAACATCATTGGTCATTCAAGAATTGCAAATTAAAGCAACACTGAGATTCCATCTCACCCCAGAAAGAATAGCTAACAAAAAGAAGTCAGTCAATAACAAATACTGGAGAGGCTGTGGAGAAAAAAGAACACTTCTGCACAGTTAGTGGGAGTGCAGACAGGTACAACCACCATGAAAATCAGTGTGGAGACTTCTTTAAATGCTGGCATTGGAGATCCCATTTAAGCCAGATATTCCACCTCGGTATTTTTCCAGAAGAACTGAAAACCTCATACGACAGTGATATATGTGCACTCCTGTTTATAGCAGCACAATTTATTATAGCTAAACCCTGGAAACAACCCATCAACTGAAGAATGGATAAGGAAAATGTATTTTCACACAATGGACTATTATTCAACTATAAAACAGGATAAATTTGAGTCTTTTGTTGGTAAATGGATGCATCTAGAGACTATACCCTTAAGTGAAATAAATCAGACCCACATGTCCAAACATCATATTGTCTCCTTAGTGTGAGAACCTGGAAGAGAAAAATGGAATCTGAAGGGTACAATAGACACTGGTAAAGGGAATGAACTTATTCAGAAGGAAAGAGTTGCTGAATTGAGGAGAAGGAGTGGATAAATAAGGGAATAACTAGTTTGAAGACAACACTATTTATCACAACCAATACTGTGAAATTCATATTACTTTGTTAACTGGAAATCTGTACCACTTGTAACGTTTTTGTTTTAATTCTAATTTTTTTCTTTTTTTTTTTTCAGAATCAGGGATTGAACTCAGGTCCTTGTGTTTGCTAGGCAAGCACTTATTCCACCGAGCCATCTCCCCAGCCCCTTTAATTCTAATTTTTACTCTCTTTAGAAATACAATAGAGACAAAGAAGGTCACTAAAAACTACACAAAGAAGAGATAACAATTATAAATATATATGTACCCAATATAGAAGTACTCAACTACATAAGACAAATTTTAACAGACATGAAAAATTAAATGACCAAGAAAATAATTGTACTGGAGGACTTTAACAGCCATTGACACAAAGAGATCAACCATGCAAAAAATAAGCAAAGAAATAACAGAAATAGACAAACTTGTGAATAAACAGACTTAGTAGACCATTATACACTGTTCAACTCAAAAACATCACAATGCACATTTTTCTCAGCTGCAAATCGGAATTCTCCAAAACAGATCATGTCCTAGCATATAGAACATGTTTAAGGAAATACAAGGGAAACTAGTTGTCTTCAAAATTATGCCATGCATATTAGCTGACCATAGTGCAACAAAACTGGAAATTACTGAAAAAAGAAACAGCAAAAACTCTCTAAACACATGGAAATAATGTCCTTCTGATCAATCAATGGGTCATGGATGAAATTAAAGAAGAAATTAAACAGTACTTAAAATCAACTGAAAATACAGATACAGCTTACCAGAACCTGTGGGATGGAATGAAAGCTGTTTCAAGTGAGAAATTTATAGCAACAAATTCTCACATTGGGAAAACAGAACAAGCCCAAATAAGCAATCTTATGCTGCACCTCAAACTCCTAGAAAAAGAAAAACAAGTCAAGTCCAAAGCCCAAACAAGGCAGGAAATTATAAAGATCAAAGCAGAAATAAATGAAATGAAGACAAAACAAAGAATTAATAAGTTAAAGAATAGATTCTTTGAAAGAATAAATAAAATTGATAAATCCCTACCTGACCTCATTAAATAACGAAAAAATTAAAATTCACACAATGAGGAATGAAAAGGGTGAAATCACTACAGACGCTATAGAAATTCAGAAGACTATCAACAATTATTTCCAAAGTCTTTACTTTCACAGAATATAAAATATAGACCAAATGGGCAGATTCCTAGATACATATGAACTACCAAAGCTAAATCAAGAAGATATAAAATTCAGACTAACTCAATGTCAGCCAGTGAAACTGAAAGTGTAATCAAAACCGTGCCAACAAATAAAAGCCCAGGTCCCAGTGGATTCATAGCTTAATTCTTCAAAAACATCTAGGGAGGACCTAAAGCCAGCTCTTCTCAAGCACTTGAGTGAAGTTGAAAGGGCTGCAATTCTCTCAAACTTATTCATTGAGGCATGTATTACTCTGATAACAAAACCAGAGAAGGACACAACCAAAAAAGAGAACCACAGGCCAATTTCCCTAATGAACATAGGTGATAAAATCTTCAGTAAAAAACTAGCAAACATAGGATCACAAATCCGCATCTTGTACAGCAATTCACCACTAAGAAGAATATATGCAGTGTATTATTTGTTGAAACTGTACTTCCGATTTTATTTGAAACTGTCTCATTGCTGTTTATCAATAAAACTTTGAAAAAAAAAACTAGCAAACAGAATGCAGTAAATCATCAGGAAGATTATATACATCACAACAAATTGGGACTTATCCCAGGAACGCAAGGATGGTTTAACATATACAAAATCATAAATGTAATACAACACATCAACAAGCCAAAAACAAAATCACATGATCATCTCAAAAGATGCAGAGAAAGCTTTTGACAAAGGGCAACACTCATTCATGATAAAAACACTACAGAAAATTGGAATAGATGGTCTTTACCTCACCTTCATAAAAGCCATCTACAACAAACCAACAGCCAACATTATACTTAGTGGACAAAAACTGAAAGCCTTAGCTTTAAAATCAGGACCACAAGGATTTCCACTGTCACTATTCCTGTTCAATATACTTCTGGAAACACTAGCCAGAGCAACTAGACAAGAAAAAGAAATAAAAGGAATAATGACTGGGAAGGAAGAAGTGAAATTATCATTATTTGCATGTGACATAATACTATACATTGAAGACTCCAAAAACTCCACTAAAAGACATATAGATTTAATAAGTAAATTCAGTAGCATAGCAAGACACAAATTCAATAACCAAAAATCAACAGAATTTCTATACACAAACAACAGATGCACCAAGGGAGAAAAGGAAACCTTATCTTTCACAATAGCATTCCACAAAATGAAATACATAGGAAGCAATCTCACAAAGGAAGTAATTATACAGTGAATATTATAGTACCCTGAAAAAAGAGATCAAAGAGGATATTAGGAAATGGAAAGATATTCCTTACTTCTGGATAAGAAAACCAAACATTATGTAAATGAAAATACACCAAAAATTGTTATACATATTCAATGCAATCCTTATTAAAATACTATTAGTATAACTTACAGCTCTAGAACAAAACATTCCTATACTTCATCTGAACCAGAAACGATCCAAAATAGCAAAAACAATCCTGAGTAACAAGGAAAGGTAGGAGGCATCACAACCCCTGATTTGAAATTATACTACAAAGCTACAAAATAGCTACAAATCTACTGTGATAAAGTCATTATGGTACTTAGAAGGAAACATACCCAAGGATCAGTGAAACAGATTAGAAGATATAGACACAACTACAAGCACACACAGCCACCTTATCTTTGTTTTTTTTAAAGTTCATAATGTTTATTTATTTATTTTTGTGTTTTTTTTTCTTTCTTTTTTTTTCAAAGTTTTATTGATAAACAGATAGCAATGAGACA
>NW_004524647.1:1806475-1812806 GCF_000260255.1 Octodon degus
TGTTAAAATTGTGGTATTGGATATTAGATTTTTTATGTCCATTAAGATTTGCTTTATATAGTTGCGTGCTGCCCTGTGCCACCTTATCTTTGAACAAGGAGCCAAACATATTCATTGGAAGAAAGATAACCTCTGTAATAAACAGTGCTGGAAATACTGGCTTTCCACATGCCAAAAGCTTAAAATACACCCAGGCCTATCACTGTGCACAAACTTCAGTCAAAATGGATCAAAGATTTAAACATTAAAATGGAAACAGTAATCTTCTGGAAGAGAAATGAGGTAGAAACCTTGAGAACATAGGGTTAGGTTAAAGTGTTCATGAACAAAAATCAAAGTGCATGAGAAATACTTCAAAGAATCAACCATGAGGAGCCCATCTTTTTGAAAATTTTCTTCACATCAAAAGAAATCACCAGAGGAAAAAGAAAACACATGAAGTGGCAAACAATTATAGCAAATTGTCCTTAAGGCAAAGGACTCCTATGTAGAACATATAAATAAGTAAACAAAATCAGTCCTCCAAGGTTCAGAGACCCAATCCAAAAAAAAGGGCATCTTAGATGAATACATACTTCACAAATTGCAAATAATATGAAAAACTGTTCAACATCTCTGGTCATTCAAGAGAAACAAATTAAAATGCAGAGATATAATCTTATGCCAGAAAGAATGGCTTTCATCAAGAAGTCAACCAATACAAATGCTGAAGTGGCCATGGGGAGAAAGGAACACTTCTCCACTGTTGGTAGGAGTGCACAGTGGTACAACCATTCTGGAAATCAGTATGGAGATTCCTCAAAAATCTTGGATTGGGGGGTCCCATTCAAGCCAGCCATTCCCCTTGTAGGCATTTTTCCAAGAGACCTTAAACCATCATACCACAGCGATATATGTGCACCCATGTTTATAGCTCCATAATTTGTTGTAACTAAATCTTAGAAACAACCCAAATGCCCATCAACTGAGAAATGGACAAAAACGATATGCTATTTTTACACAATAGAGTATTATTCAACCATAGAAAAAGATAAATTCAAGACTTTTGTGCATGAATGAATAACACCTATAGACTATATTGGTAAGTGAAATAAATCAAAACCACATGTGTGAATATTGTATTACCTCACTAGTGTGAGAACCTGAAAGAACAATTAAAATCTATAAGGTACTGCACATACTGTGAATGAGAAAGAACTTCTTCAAGGGGAAGAAAAAACTTGGATGAGGAAAAAGACAAACAAATGAAGAAAAAAAAATATATTTAGGTGTATATACAGAATAGTTTGGAAAATTAAAATTCTCAATTTCTGCTGGTCTTGTGAAAGGAGCAGTTAATGCTTAATTTTTTCTCCTTTTTTCTTATTTTGTTTCCTCTTTTGAATTTCTTATAACTTCTTTGTTATTATTTTGGGTTTTTTTTTCTTTAAATGACTCTTGTTCATCTATATCTGGTAATCTGAACAACTAATTTGAACATAGCATCATGTAATGCAGCAACCATTGTTGAATTTCCATTACTTTCGTGAAATGTTGCATCATTTCTAATGCAGTTTTTTTCTATCTCTATTTTATATTGTTTAGAAATTTAATAAAATTTATATGTATGGACAGGTCCCAAGCACTAAAATAAACGTAAGAAGTGGCATTTTGTTCTTACTGTTTGGCCCCACTCTAGAGCTATCTGGATGTGTGGCTGACCACTCTGCCCTGTTTCAAGTCCTCTAAAGAGGGGCCTGGAATATAGCTCATCAGTACAGCACATGCCTGGTAAACTCACTGTCCTGAGTTCAACTCCTAGAACCCCCCAAAGAAATAAAATGAAAGTCCTCCCCAGACATCCTATTTCCCTTAGGAAATAGACTCCCTGCTAGGGCTGTGTACTTACAAGTAATTCTAAGAAAGGAAATTTTCCAATGAGTTGTGCTTAATAGAGAAACAGTAATTGAAGAGGAATGATAATGAACCTTGAAAGACTAGTCAAAAGTCAAAAGGTAAGGAAAATTATAAATTTTAAAAATGAAGAGCACATGTTAACATGTTAGAAACCACTTTACTAGTGTGAAGCATACCTACCTGCTCAAGAGAATTTAAAGACTGAGAAGGCAGTACAAGCCTTAAGTGTCAGTATATTCATGTAAGATTACTACACATAACCAATGGACTCCGTAACCGACAGCTCTCATATCCCAGGGGTTTACAAAAATGAACTCATTTCTCATTTTTCCATTCCTGGGTTTTGGGACACACAGGGTCTGTCACAGGCTGAAGGTTGGGCTCAGGTTCATATGCATGACTTTATGCTGCAGCTCCAGCTTAAAAGATGAGGGATGCTGTGATATGCTCTTTGAATGATAGTTACAGAGAGGAAAACCCTACAACCAAACCTCTGCTTGTAACATTCCCAGTTACCTTCACTTAGACCAGGCAAGTCACATGGTCAAGTCCAATACAGTGCAGTGGTAAGGTATAATCTGCTTATATGGAAGCATACTAAAACATGGCTGAGATTTATAATTCTGTTGTGGGCAATGAAAAATTGAAAGGAGTGACCAATCTATCACAATCAGAGAATCTTAAATTTATGGTAATGATAACAGATCCACTGAAAGATCCATTGTTGAGCATCATAGTGGCAGGCAGTAAAAACACTTTAGTGGAATGGTGATTGGTGGGACAGATTTGAGAAGCTCTTGTAACAGTTAAGGTATACAATAATAGTGTGTTAGTTATGACATAATACTGATAATCAAGAAAACAAAAAATTGGCAAGACTGAGTGAAGAGTGAACAAAGAAATCTCAATGAATGACTGAAAATGATGACACAAAGCAGAAGAAAATGTCCAAGATGGTTCTGAAGTCTCAGACCTGGATGAGCAGAAGCTCTGGGTGGAACTGATGCCTTAAAGGCTAGAAGTTAATTTGGAAGATGGGAGGAAACAGTGTTGTCTATAATATAATATCTTTGTAGTGAATCAAGCAGGAATACCTGGCAGAAGTTATAATGATCTAATATCTGGGGGAAAGGCCAGTCAATTAGAGAAAATTGAGGGTCATTCAGAGGAAGAAGTAAGAGCCAGCCAGATAGCTGAGCAGATGAAAGCTACTGTAGGACTATATTCGATCCCCAGAGTGCTGTGGGGCACACTAACACAGAGATTGAGACTGGGCATCGAGGCGAGCACCTGTAAACCCAGCACTTGGGGGGCTGAAAACAAGAGAACCAGCACAAGTCTGATCTGTGTAGTGAAACCCTGTACACCCTTACTAAATACATTAAATAAATAAATAAATAAATAAATAAATAACAAAGGAAGAAGTAAGGACTGGGGAGATAACTCAGTGGAATAAGCATTTGCCTGGCAAGAGCAGGGTCCTGAGTTCAATCCCCAGATTAAATCAATTATTTAATTAATGAAAGAAATAGCTGAGATTCCCAGCAACTAAGTATAAACAGAAAATACCTAACTTTACAGAAAGGGAAGACAAGATAAACAGGATGAACAGATAGTGATACTACTATATTAAGAAAAATCTGTAGACAGTAAAGCATAGGAAACGATCTCAATGTGATTATCTTACATATGACCTTCTCTGCAATAAAATTACTTAGGAATTTAAAATATGGATTATATTTCTGTTGTTCTGTGGAAGTTATTCTATCTAACAAGAACATAGAAAGATATGAATTTATGGAATTTAAAAAGCTAGAAGAGAAATGCAGCAGCTGAGATGGTAATGAAAGCATTATGCGTTATGTGTGGAAATAAGCAACTTACATTTGTTGTGATGAGGTGGCCCTTAGGAAACTTCACTGCAGCACAGTGAAAAATCAGACAGAGAAACATTTACAGAAAAAAAGGAGAAACGTGATGAATTCTTTTAATTTTCTCTAAACTCAATAGTTCCCTTGCATATGTTAGTGTCACAAGAGGGAAACAAAACTGGCTGTGTATTGGCTCCGCATACTTTTCAATAACCTAAATGAAACCACTTACTGTAATAATCAAATCATTTATTAAAAAGTATATTAAAAATGATGTGAGATCTAACAATATAAAACAAAATCTTAACTGAAGCATGGAAATATGGATTGTGACAATATGAAAAATACATGGTATGGTTAATACAAGTTTTTTTGTGCTTATGATTGTTTTTAACCCTCCATACATTCTCTATAAAATAGTCCATAAATAGTTCTTGCTCAATTGATAGCTGGAAAAATAAAGAGGAAAATAGATTAAATCACTTGCCAAGAACAGCTGGCAGGTCAAAGTGTCTTTCAAATCTAGGTTACAGCATCCTTTCCACTATATCAAATAATTAGCTATACACGTAGAGGACCCCCAACCTTCCTTCCTCCACTCCACTTCTAGCCTTTTTATAAAAGAGAAGAAAATCAAAATATCAATAAAACAGTTTCAAACAGGTTAGTAGGAGAGGTACAATAATTAATACATTGTGTATTGTTTTCTTCATAATAGTTATTCAGAGTACAAGATGCAGGTGTGATATCTTATCCAAAAAATATTAGCAGAAACTTCTCTTTCAAATGAACTAAGAGAAACTAGCTTTATAACTACATTAAATATGTTCTGGCCTTGCTTGGTGCATTCCAATGGCTATTAATGGCCTACCCTATAAAAATCTAGTCTTCTTTACAAAGTATGCAGTGTATTTGCAATCAGGCTTTCATTTAGCATGCTTATCTTACCACCATGTCTCAAGCACCTCCTCAGACCTGCATCCCCACCATATTTCTAGTGCTCCAGACAAAGGCAGGGCCTCCCACTGTAATTTTAAGTATGTTCTTACCATCTCTAATCCAAACTCTGAGTTCCAAAATGTTCCTAAGTCTGAGACACTTTGAGTATCAACACTATTCCGCACAAACTCCACATTTGACTTCACGTGGTGGGTCATACTCTAAACATGGGTACACTACAAATTGTGTACAAAATTATTCTTTGGCTATATAGTTAATATATATACAAAATATAAATAAATTTTGTGTTTCTACTTAGGCCCTATCTCCAAAATATGTGTAAATATAAAACCAGGGGCCAGCCAGATACTTCAGTGGACTAAATCACCTGCTTAGGCAGGTGCAGGGAGCAGGGTTCAATCCCCAGCATGCCATGCCAGCTCTGCTCCCTGGGCACATTAAGCCAGCAAACAAGACTGGGCATGGTGGCACGTGCCTGTAATCCTAGCACTTGGGAAGATGAAAACAAGGGAATCACTATGAGTCCAATTTGTGTAGTGAAATCCTTTAGACCCTGTACTAAATGCATTTAAAATATTATAAAACCATAAAAAATCTAAACTTGAAAATTCTGGTCCCAAGTGTTTCAGATAACAGATAAATAAACTGTACTGGTTTGGAAATGTACTAATTAAAATTACTGCTTTTTAAAATTTTTTAGTCAATTTTAATTGCAATGTCTATGGAGATCATTATAGATTCTCACAAGATGTAAGAAATAACCAAGGACATTAAGTGGCAATGCCCCTAGTATCTTCCCAAGGTAACTTTTTGTTGCACTCTAGTATATCACAATGAAGATAACATTGACTCAGTTCAGTCTCCTAAATCTACCAGAGTGTACTTATTTGCTTGTGTGTTTATGAAATTATTTGTCTCTACAGGTTTGTGCACTCATCACCATAGGAAAGATACTAGGAAATTTCAGCCCTAAAGGGATTCTTGTGTCTCTCTCCTACAACTGTAACTAATAACCTCCCTCCCAGCCCTTAACACCTACAGCCTTTACTCTTGGCAACCACTAATTCATTCTGTTTCTAAAATCTCAAAAGTATTATATAAATGGAATACTGCACTGAATAATAATGAGGATTTACTTTATTCATTCAGCCTAATTCCTTAGAAAGTCCTACAGTGCACTGCAGGTTTCAATAGTTTATTTCTTTCATTGCTGTGGAGTTGTCCATGGAATGCAGTTTTTTACAGTTATTCTACTCATTGAAGACCCGTTAGTGGTTTCTCTAGTTTGGGTCTATTATAAATAAAGTTTCTATGAATATTCAGTTATTTATTTTTGTATTAACATGAAATTATTTCACTGGGTTAAAGATCTAACAGCACATTTCCTGGATCACTGTCTTTTCATGTTTTATATATAAACAACCACCTTGAAAGGAACAGTTAATACTTAATTTTTTTCTTTTTATTTTTTTGAACATTTTTACCAGTTTTGCATCCTTATATCTAGCAACTTGAACAACTAATTTGTAGATATCAATATGCAATATAGCAGCCACTGTTGAATTCCCGCCATTCTGAATCGTACTCTTCTTTTTTTTTTTTTT
>NW_004524647.1:1812906-1815428 GCF_000260255.1 Octodon degus
ATAATCTTCTTGATGATTTGCTGCATTCTGTTTGCTAGTATTTTGTTGAGGATTTTTGCATGTATGTACATTAGAGAGTTTGGCCTATAGCTCTCTTTTTAATTGGGTCCTTCTCTGGTTTTGGTATCAGCATAATACTTGCCTCCCTGAATGAGTTTGTGAGAACTGCTTCCCTTTCAAATTCATTCAAGAGTTTGAGAAAAGTTGACATTAAATCTTCTCTAAGTTTATTTTAGAATTCAACTGTGAATCCACTAAAACTTGGGCATTTCTTTGTTGGTAGGTTTTATGTTACATTTTCTATTTCATTTCCTGTTATTGGGTTATTCAGTGTTTGTATATCTTGTTGACTCTGCTTTGGCATTTCATATGTATCTAGGAAACTGTCCATTTCCTCTGTGCTTTCCATCCTGTGAGAATAAAAATTTTGGACGTAGGGATTGATGATCTTCTGAATGTCTCTAGGGTCTATATTAATTTCATTCCTTATTGCATGAATTTGGATTTTTTTCTTTCCTTTTCTTGACTAGGTTGGCTAAATTTATCAATTTTATTTATTCTTTCAAAGAACAAAATCTTTGATTCATTTATTCTTTGTATTTGTTTTCTTCATCTTCATTGCATTAATTTCTGTCTTAATCTTTATAATTTCCTGCCTTCTTTGGGCTCTGAGCTCAAACTGAGGAATGGATACAGAAGATGTCATATTTTTACACAGTGGAGTATTATTCAGCTATAAAACAGGATAAATTTGAGGCTTTTATTGGTAAATGGATGCAACTAGAGACCATTCTCTTAAGTGAAATAAATCAGACCAACATGTGTAAACATTGTGTTCTCTCCTTAGTGTAAGAACCTGAAAGAGAAAATAAAATCTGAAGTGTACAATAGACATGGGGGAAATAGAATAAACCTATTCAAAACAAAGGCACTATTAAGTTGAGGGTAAGGACAAGAGAGGTAGTAGGGGAAAGAGATATCTATGTATGTAATCAGGGTGGTTTGGGCAACTGTACTATGTATTTCTGCTGGTCTGTAGGAAGGAGCAGTTAAAGCTAAATTTGTTTGTACTTTTTTCAATTATTTGACCTTTTTTTCTTCTTAATTTCTTATATATTTCTTTTCTTCTTCTAATTTTACATGTATATATTTGATAATATGATCAACTAATTTGAAGATATTCTTTTAAGTGAAATTCTATATCATTTGTAATTTTTTCTGTTTTAATACTATTTGTACTTTCTTTAAAAAAAATTTTAAAAAGAAACACAGGAGGACAAACAGACTTGGCTTTGACTCACAAAGAGAGAAGAAACCTAAAGATTTTCACATCTATTAGTAATTTTCCCATTACTGGACAAAATATCTGAGAAACTTCACCTCCTTTATCCTTAGGACATTGGCAAAATGTGAACAAATTTATTATCAGAGCATAAACAGGTGAGGTCTCTAATCCAACACCAACAGAGTCCTCATTCCCATCTGAAACTTTCCAATTCTAAACTTTTCTGGGTGTTTTCCTATTAGGTTTCTGGTATTCTGACACCCAAAAAAACACCCATCAGACATTTCTTACAGTATCCTGGGACTTCTTAGCCTACATGTTCTTCATGAAACTTTTCTTCCAAACCAGTTTAGAATGCCTCTGAATCAAATGACCAGGTGGAGTCACACCAACTCTGAGGCTGATATCAATTTTCTATATTAGTCATTTTCTTGTTGCTGGACAAAATACCTGACACAAAGCAGAAGAATCTCACTTTTGCTTATGGTCTCAGAGGACTCAGTGCATAGATGGCTAGTTCTGGGGCAGGGACAACATGACCTAAGGGTGTAGCAAAGGAAATCTACTCACTTTATGGTGGACAGGAAGAAGAGCAGGGGAACAGCAATAGAAAGGGTCCAGGGATCAGATATTGTCTCCAAGGTCAAACCTTTATGACCTACTGAGGCACACTCAGAAGTGTATTTGGCTAATCCTCTAGGCAGCTCCCAAGCCAATCAAGTTGACAATTAACCTTAACTAAGAAATACTAATTGATCTGTTCAACTGAATTTTAGAAACTTGGATGTAATCCTCCCTACTTATGTACAATTTGTATTTAGAGGGTGCTTCTACATTTTAGAACTAGACCAAAGATGTGAACAAATGGAAGAGGTGAAAAATGGACAGGCAGACCAGGCAATAAAAGATCAGTGAGGAAAGTATTCTTATTAATCAAGGAAAGAGGTGAAGAAAACAGAAAATGAACAAGCAATAAAACACTGAAATAAACCTCCAGTGAACATTTTGAATTTCTTGTGTGCAGGACCTTTAAAGTACAGACGAGTTGACTTGTTGGATTTAAGTAAATCCTGATATGCAGAAGCAGAGAACAGACTTCCAGGAAACCCCAAACCCAGTCCTAGCCCAGGTCCGGTAAGTGTGTGAAGAGCTTCCTGCTAACCTGCGCTGGCGGGACCAGTCCCAGCCCAGGCGCAGCGTGGGCCTGACCCTCTCCCACCCCCTCGGGCCGCCCCCC
>NW_004524647.1:1816325-1819599 GCF_000260255.1 Octodon degus
TACCAGAAATTTAACATAGGACTTAGTGCTTGTGAGGTAGGCACTTATGCTGCTGAGCTATCTCTCTGGACCCCTGTATCATTTCTAATGTTTGCTTTTGGGGCTCATCTTTATTTGTTTTAAATATTTTTCATTTCCTTTAAAAAATTAAAAAAGAAAATAAACAATTTCAAATTATTTTCTAGAAAGACTATAAGTGACTTTACATTTTCATCAGCACTGTATAATACTGATATTAAGTTTATGTGATTTACAACACTCTACGGCTTAAGCAGTAAGATTTGATCACTTCAAATAGAGAATAGGAACCCTACACTAATTAAAGTTGTTTGAACTTCCCCACTATAAGATATTATCTTCAGTATCAGATACTATTACAAGTTGTAATTCAAATATTAAAGCTAATTTCTAATCTTATGAGGAAAGGGGCAGCCTACTATATGTACTAATATTCCTATTCTTCAAATTATTTCTCTTTAATTCATGTTTCAGGTAAGACTGCTAGTGAAAATCTTTCACTTTTTCCATTTCCTTTTACTGAGAATTTTTACATTTCACCCTCATTCCTGGAGTATAGTTTCATTGACTTAGAATAAACAGTTGAACTTTCTGTACTTAAAATATATTCTAGGGGCCGGGGAGATGGCTCAGTGGAATAAGCGCTTACCTGGCAAGCTCAAGGGCCTGAGTTCAATCCCCAGTTCCACCAAAGAAATAAATAAATGAAATAAAATAAAATATATTCTATCACTTTCTTCTGGCATCTGTAGTTTTAGATGAAAAACCGACCATCATGAGAATTAGTGTGTCCTTATGTACAATGTATTGCTTTTTCTCTGCCCTTAGTACTTTTTATTTGTATTTAGTCTTCAAAAGTATAATTAAATTATATCTTAGCATGCATTTATTTTGGTGTATCCTGTTTGTGATTTATTCAATTTCTTAAATCTGCAGGTTTGTCTTTTGATAAACTGGGGGAGTTTTCAATAAGTTTTTTGAGCAATCTTCCATTCACACTTCCCTGTCACCTTGTGAAACTGCAATAACATAAATATTGAATCGTTTGTTTTTGACCCACAAATTGTAAAAGGTCCCATTTTTTTCTAGGCCTGCTTTGCTTTTCATTCCAATTAGATACAAATTATTATTCTGTCTTCAACTTTAGTAATTCTATTCTCAATGTTACTTAACCCATTCAACAAGTATTGATTTTACTGTTTTCATTTCTATACTTTTGTTTCTATGATTTCCATTTCTTTCATAAGACTTTCTGCTGTTTTTCATTTACTTCAAACACATTTTAATAAGCTGCTGAAGCATGTTTATAATGTCTGCTTTAACAGGCACTCATCATTTCAATATGTAATTCTTCCTGACTTTGGTGTCAGATTGCCTATTTTTCATTCAAGTTACAATTTTCTTGATTGTACAATAAATAAGCTTTAGAATATGATGGAATACTTCATTATTCTAGAAGATTGGATTCTATTTAAGTTTTTATTTTATTAAGCAGGTATTTGTATAGGTTTAGAACAAAGATCTTAACCTACTTTTCTGAGCCTGGGTTTCAGTGGAATTTCCATTTTCAGAACATGTTTGGCTTTTTGTCTTCTTTATTTAGCTGCTGATGTTGAGGTTCTCTCTGACCCCTGCCATCCCTGGGCCACTTGCTGTCACTGGATCTCTTCATTGTTCTTGTTATTATTGCTCCTACCAATTTGAGATTTTGGATTTGAGGGGACTGACTTGAGACTGAAGGAATAATATAGAAATTTCCTAAGTAAGGCAGTTTGTGTACCTGTGTCTATTTTCTCTGTATCTTTTGTTATAAAAGGGGAATCCCAGCTCAGCAGACAAAACAAAGTGATCTCTTGCTTTTGGCAGAACTCTCAGTGTGTCCAACTTACAGTTGGTATTAGTTCATCTAAAGTTGTCGGAAGGACTTTTCTCAGGTGGGTGAGATATTTTCACTCCTACACTGTTTTCTGTTTCTAGGTAGAAATCAGGGAATGCCAATTCTGGTTTCTTTCTTCTTTCTGTAAGAAGAAAAAAATATCCTACCACCATCTTCTTCCTCCAAACCTAGGACATAGAAACACTTCATTTTCTCATCACCTTTAAGAGTCACAGCATTTGTCTAATGTGCATAAAGCCCTGGGTTCAATCACCAGCACAATACATACACACACACACACACACACACACACACACACACACACACACACAAACACACACTGCTATTTTTACATACTAATCCCTGAAATTTCTAGTGTAATATTATTATTTCAGACATAGGCCAATAACTTTGTCATTTCTTGGCCCCCTCTTCAGTCCTTACTGCCTTGCTTCTTCCTGCCTTTTTACTCCCCTCTGCAATGTCCACACCACAAGCTCCCTCAGCTCCTCAGCTCCTGCAGTTCTTATCCTTCCAACTTTTCTTAATATCCTACCTCATAACAATAGCAATAGCATCAAATGTCATTCACACTATCATCATCACCATTACTAGAATGAAGTAGTAGAAGGAAACTTGAAAAGTACATGGATGTCTTCACCAAAGTTAGGGGAGGACACATAAGAGGGACAGAGACAGCGCAAATGACTACCAAGGAGAGACAAACCCAAAGGACTGAGGAATGAATTTGAAGGGCACTGCAAGTCCAGTCTGGCTAACATTTTATACTACAAACATCATGTATATATAGCAGTTGTAATTTCATAAATTTACATTTGACTTGTATTTCAAGGTGACTAGATTTCTAATTTGAAAGGTATTCAATATTAAGTTTCATCCATTCATTAAATTTGTGAATTCTTGGCCATTTTAAATAAAATATTAGTACTTGGAAGAGTACTTTATCATTACAGAGAATACATAGTAGAATGTACTATGTACATAGTAGAACCCTTTTCTCCACCATAAGAGTCAGTAATCACTGTATCCTGACATGAACATTTTACTCTTCATTTATCTCTGACCTTTGAACAAAGTATACTATTTTGCACACTGAGCAAAACAAAAGTAGTCTTTGATCATTTAGATACTACAGAATCTTGAAAAATTGAGAAAACAGGACCTCATATCAAAGTTTGACATGCCTCTTGGCTACTATTAATGTGGTAGTCTACAGGTCATTTTTCCACACCATGCGGATACTCTTATATAACCCTACATCTTCACACTAAAATCAAGTTAATAGAGCTCAATGGGCTTTGAAGAAGCTGTATATGTATAAAGAGTGATCAATAATTATAATGAATATTCCATTTTTTT
>NW_004524647.1:1820869-1829937 GCF_000260255.1 Octodon degus
ATAATTCAATACCTGCAAGATGATGCAAAGATGAACAATATGAGACTAATGGGCATCAATGAGAAGGAAGAAGTCAATACAAATGATATAAAAAGAATACGGATGGAAGTAACAGCAGAAAACTTCCCAATTATGGGGAAACTATCTGACATTCAGGTAACCAAAGCATACAGAACTCCAAATAACATCAATCCAATTAAAAACACACCCAGACATATAATAATCAAGATCCCAGAAGTTCAGCACAGGAACAGTATACTAAAAGCTGCTAAAGAAAAGAAACAGATCATGTTAAAAGGAAAACCCATTAGAATAACAGCAGACTTCTCTTCACAAATGATCAAGGTAAGAAGATCATGGAGCAAAGTACTTCAAGTCTTGCAAGAAAACAAATTCCAACCCAGAGTGATATACCCTGCAAAACTCTCTTTCAAGTATAATGGAGAAGTGAAATACTTCCATGAAAAAGAACAACTTAAGAATTTCATGATGACTAAGCCAAATGTACACAGACTAGTCAAAGATGTTCTAGAGAGGGAGCAAAATGACCACAACTCCATGAATAAGAATGGAAAGAACCCACCAAATAGGGCAAACAATTAAACACAGGAGAATAAGAGGTATACAAAAGCAGTCTTTCAGTTATTCTTTTGAATACAGCAGCAAGATATTTCCATCAGCATACTCTACAAATGGAATTCTCCTGCACCCTATGGGTCATGATTCTGTCTGAGTCTACAGGGTGGATATCAAGGAAATAGCAGTAGCTCAGTCCCACAAGTGACACCTGGCCACAAGTAAGTGTTATGGACATTATCCATGTCCATGACATACTAGAACCTGGTGTGATATCCTATCCCCAAACCGTTAGAAGTGCTTGTCATTTATTTGCCATTCCAGTATTTATCTTATGTTTTATTCTTAGTAATTCTTTACTATCATGAAAACTTTTTCTTAGTTTAACTGTTTTGAAACATTTAATTTTGAATTAATTTGTATTTAATTTTCTGAATATTGCTTAGTCTTAATTTTGTTTTAAGATTTATACTGCATATTTGACTTGCAACCTATTTAAAAGACATAGAATGATATTTTCTCCTAATATTAGAAACTTTAAGAAATATATTTCCATTTTCCATTGACTTAATATTACTTCTTCCCTATGTTTTATACACACACACACATATGAAAAAATATGTATATAACCCAACATAAGATTGATGCTGTTTCATAGAAATCTTTAATGACCTCTTAAATGTGTTCATCTAATATATTTTACATAGTCCTGCATAACTACCATTTTTAGAGCTCACTATTCTTCATCCAGGAGCATACAGCAACTTCTCTTGCCTTCTGAATTATGCTCTTTGTTATTTCCTATATTCTACATCTGGAGGTATTAGAATATTTCTAGTTTGTATAACTGGAAAATATTTTACTTTTAGTTTTCAGAGATACGTTTGCTTAAGTATAAAATTCAAAGACGACAGATCTGGTTTTTTCCTTTCCTTCAGTGCTTTAATTAGTCTAGTATCTTACACACTTGATCTTTTTTTTATTTCTAATGTGGAATAAGATGCTATTTAATTTTGTTCTTCCATAGCTAATTTTTTATGTACATGCTTTAATGATTTTTTTCTTCACAATAAGTTTTGGACAATTTCATTTTTGTGCATCTGGGTATGATTTTATTCAAACTTCTTGTGCAAAAGATTCATTTTCCTTGGAAATGTGGTGTTATAATTTCAACTAAATGCAGAAATTTTAAATCTTTAAATATTTATTGCCTACCTCTTTCTACTTTGAGAATTCTAATTATATGAATATAAGCTTCTTGATTTTGACACAGAGTGAACTATTGTATGACTGATCTGTAAATTCTTCATTTTTATTTTGGACAATTTTTTTTGCTATATTCATTTAAGTTTGTAAATTATTTATTTACAATGTGCAATCTATTATTAATCTCATGTGATGTATTCATTTCAGAAATATTACTCTGAAAATCACTCTGTCTATATTTCATATATTTCACATTTTGACATTTGGCTACAATTTTTAATATGACATGTAATTATTGATTTTCAATAAAGTTAATGAAAAAATGACCATAAAAAGGTGAAGATTTTCAATTGATTCAGAACATCAAGACAGCCACAATAGCACAACTAATGATACTCATGAAAGAGAACTCCCAGAACAGTTTCAGGAAGTGGTAGGAACAAGAAGATAAGCGTGCTTGAAGTGAGGAGGAATAGGAAGAGTGGATTAAGGGAAATGTGTCTTTCACTGTAATAAGTTTCTGATATTAAAATATTCCCGTACTTTAATCACACTGCATAAGAAATAGGTATAATATGTGCCACATTTACAATGAAAAACTGCTAGTTCTATGGTATTAGATATTATAGTCATTTTCAACTTACTAAAAATATAGATATTATAATTTCAACAAAATTTTGTAATTATAGCCATATAACTTCTTTCCATGAAATACTCATTAAATCCATCAAACTATTTCTTGTGTTTGATTGATGATAATTGCTTGAGGAAGGGCTGAAAGGTGAATGCTGAAAAATGTTTTCAAGTTTCTATTTATCACACCTACTGATGATGACTACTTAATGCAATAATAGTAAAATAATTTCCTTGAAAAAAACTTATACATGCATTGATTTCTATTGCTCATTCTCACTACATATTTGTGGTATTTTCACAGAAGACAAACTGGCAGGGAAGGTTACCATATTCACTCACTCCTGGTGAGTTCTTCATTTAGCTTTCTCTTTCTTTTTCAGCATTCCTTTTAGTGCTTTGCTAGCAGACATTATCCCTTTCACCTCACCTTAAGGCTTCTACTCCTTTGTTTATATGATGCCAAAGAGAAGCTCCATCTTCCCTTCTCCCTCACAGTCTCCCCCAGCAAAGATGACATTCTTCTTTCAAGTCCTAGAGAATGACAGTCATAAAAATCAAAAAACTTCCAGATGTAACATGAGCTTAACTCTATAAACCTGCCCTGCGATGCTTAAGTTTACTCATGGACCCACTCATCTATTATTCAACAAACATTTGGAACACCTGGTTTTATTCCAAGGCAATGTTTTAGCCATAAGGCTGTCTCCATGACAGGATATACACATATGCTCATAATTCCATAGACCTTACTTGTTCATCAGCTCTGGAGTGGAAATTTGTCTATCACTGAGGGTTACATATCAGGAATCCTCTGCCTTTCACAATACAACCCACAAATCTAGGATGATGGCATGTCTTTCTTAATCTGAATACTCCTACCTCTACTGAACCACTGTCATGTTGCATTTTTTTGTTTGATACTGAAAATCAAACTCACAATGTCACACTTGCCAAGCAGGTACTGTGCTGATGAGCTATATCCCCAGCCCTCATCCAGTATTTTCAATACCTGCTTATATCTATCAGTTTAAATGTGTGCTTCTAAAAGCCAAGGATCACATCTTCCTGCATCTATGGGGCACATTCTTTCTTATCCTCAGCACTGTTGATACTAGAAGCTAGACAATTCTTTGTTTCATGCAAGATACTTTGTACATAGTGTAATGTCCATCAACATCCCTGAATTCTACTCACTAGATACCAACAATTCCTTTATTTTGTTGTTGTTTGTGACAATTGAAAATGTTCCCAGAAACTGTTCAATTTTTATGGGGATAAAATCAATCTAGGATGATTAACGATCCATTTTACAAAGGGCCACATGATATGTAATATTTCAATAATTTTCTATCTTCAAGATCTTTCAAATATACTATCCCATTGATGTCAAACTCAGAATGCTGACTTTGCCAGCCAGGTACTGTATCACTAAGCTATGTCCCCAGCCCAGAAAGTTTTCATGCTTATTTTGGATTTGAAATTAAAATCTGGGTGATCAAAATTCATAGCCACTACTCTATACCTAACTCTTTAGTTCTGGGAAAAGTAATGAACTTCTCTAAGTCTCAGTTTTCTCTTCTGTGATATGAAGAAAAACACACCTATCTTAGAGTGTCACAGTAGGAATTAAATGAGATAAAGTTGACATATAGCACTCAATAAAAATTGATTCACATTCTTATTTCATTGAAGTATATTGTGGGGTAGCAGTTTGAGTGTCTCACTGTGTCTTGAGGGAAAAAATGTAACAAAAGATCAAGACTGGATTCAGCTCAAAAATCAACAAATGTTTCTTTAGTGTAATCATGAATCCTTGCTTGGCCTAGAGATAGTCTCTTTAATTCTGTTTTTCTGAAATTATTATGGACAAAGATGACCCAGTGTAAATGATTGAGACTATATGACCACCTTGTTTAATTAACACTTGTTATGTGCAAAAAACATTTTCTAGGTCCTCTAATGATTCATAAAAAAGCTGGAGTCTTCTCCAACCCCACATGCATTTTTCTGGGAGGATAGATGGGCTTATGAGATGGTATATGGGAACATAAAGTTCTTTGAAATCGAAGTAAAGGTTAAAAGCAAGAATTCAGTGGTTACCTTATGGCAATTTTGTCATTCATGCACAAATGCATTTATGCTCATGCACATATGAACATACACACAAAGACATATTCATGCCACTCTGGATTCTAATAGTCTCTCGATAAAAAAGGAACATAAGGTAGAAATACATATTAACAGCAAGCCACAAACATTATGACAAAATAAAGCAATCAGCTGAAGCTGTAAGAAAAGATTTATCACTTTGTTGGAACTTCAAGTGCATTATTAGATTGTGACCACACTTCTCACTTACTGTTTGCAAGCTAGAAATTTTAGTCTCTACTGTAATGGGGCTAAGTTAAAGATTAAAGTCAGGGAGTTTTCTTTGTTACTGGTTTTTTTAATGAATCTTACATATTTATATCTGGTAATGTGAACAACTAATTTGAAGATAACATCATGGAATACAGCAGCCAATGTTGAATTCCTATTACTTTGTCTAGTGAAATCTCATATCATTTCTAATGATGTTTTTTCTTTATATCTCTATTTTATATTCTTTAAGTATAAAAAATATAATAAAAAATAAAATCAGGGAGTTAATTAAAAGTACAAGAGAAAAGTCATCTTCACAAAATAAAATCATCCAGCTAGCAGGTAATTTGAAAGTAATGAGTTTCATGGAAGCATATGATATGCATTCTATTTAGGCTTTAATTCTTTTATTTTCCAAAACTATGGCCCTTGGTGTCCCTCTATAGTATCTATATAAAGTCATGGTTGCTCCATTGACTCCTGCTTTAAGTTTGAGATTCTAAGGCTTTCTAAGCTTCCATTTTTCAGCTTGCAAGTAAAGGAAATTTTCTTAGGCGAATATCCCAGTACACAAATTAACAAATTAAGCTGATAATAAGATCTATACACTTACTGTGAAAATGAGCACATTTGATTACTGAGGGGAAAAAATGTATTCTTAAAAGAGAGTGAGTCCATAATCTGGTCCACTTGTTTGAGGGGAGCAGAATATATAGCTGTTAAAAGCTGGAAATTTCTACAGAACTTTAGAGTTGAAAAGCACATCTTTACATTTGTAATTGGATTTAAGTTTTTGTAGGAATAATAGATATATGTGTTCACCTTCATTTCTGGGAGTGAAAGAATAGTAATAAGAAAAGTTGAGGAATGTGTCCCTAGTTAAAAGGCCACAGCAGTAGAGTTAGGACTCGGATCCAAACCCATTAATTCTATATGCCATGAAATTTCCATCAGTCCTGGTTTTGAGAATCAATTTTGAGTTAGCAGATGTTATCATCCAGAATGAACTTCCAAAGCTAAAAGGGGAAATTATACGCAGAAAGTGTAAGCAGAGATATGAGAATTCTAGGAATCAAAAGAAAATGTTAGAAATTAAAAAAAAAAACCTGCAACAGAAATAAACATTTCTGCTGAACTCACCAAGAGACTGGGCATGAGTGAGACAGGATTGGCATGGTTAAAGATGAACAACAAAATACCAGACTGAAGTGCAAAAGGAAAAAAGCATAAATAAAATGCAGTGTAAAACATCCAAGAACTGTAGGCTAGTTTCAAATGTACAATGCAACTTTTTATTAATAAAAATAAAAACTAAAAGAACGAAATATGTAAAGCAATAAGAACCAATAACTTTCCTAAACTAATAACAATGAACTACTATATCAAGAATGTCAGAGGACACTAAGTAGAATACTAAAAATCTTTGCTTAGGCAGATCATCTTCAAACTTAAACCAATCGCTTAAGATAAGCTATTACAAGAAGTCAGAGTAGGCATTACTTCTCTCCTCCATTTCATTTCCTTGTTTTTCCACCTCCTATAGAAGTTAAAACTGGCTTATGTGGTAGCTTTACATCTGCCAGCTATATAGTCCAAGTTTTTTCTGTTTGAGTTTGTTCTTTCTGTGATTTTATTTCATTTGTTCAATTAATAGTTACTGAAAATTAATGAGCTATAAAGTATCAACCTGTAAGAGTAGACCCATAGATACCCATATGAGGTGGGGAAAGAATTTCTGATGTTGTAGGTAGATGGAGAAGTTAATGCTTAATTTTTTTTCTCTCTCTCTCCTTTTTTAATTTTTTTTATAATTTTTATCAGTGTTTCATGCTTGTATCTGGTAATCTGAACAACTAATGTAAAGGCAACACTATACAGTATGACAACCATTGTTGAATTCCTATCATTTTTTTAGTGAAATTCTGTGTCATTTCTAATTTTTTACTGTTTTTAATTACAAACAAAACAAATGTATGGTTTCCCCTTCAAATACAGATAAAATTTCTTTTTGTTCACCCATCTTAACTTCTTACCTCCATCTGAAAGGTTAATTCGCAAAGTCTCTGTCTTCTTTCTCTGCTGCCTGAGGATTCATCAGTAGCTGATTCATCACTATCCTCTTCCCTGATTCATGAGCAAATGGAGAAAAATGAGTAATACTGTAGCAATAGACTGATCAATGAGTAAACACCCAAGGATCATTTTGAAAGATACCTCTAAAAATTAAAACTCTGGACTAAAAAAAAAAAGAATCTGCTGACCTCACTATGAAGAAGGATCATTGGAGTACTTGGCCTTTCTGCTCCATTCTAAAGACTATACCAGTAACCATGTGACAAAGCTGAATGAAACAACAAATAAGGTTAATGTTAGGATATACCATTTTCCTCTGAATCCATTGAAAGCTGGACCCTATTTCTGCATATTTGTAGAGTATTCTCTCAAAAATAGGGATGCTTTAATAATAAATTTGATTCAAAACTCTTAAGTAATTGGTACGGCACACTTGCTTTTGACAGTGTCATAAATGGAAAGGATAATTTGTGTGATCTAGAAAAAAGCTCTAACTGGTACAGAGCCCTCAGGAGCAAGGATGCAGATGTAAATACTAGGGAAGGACCTATTGAGAGCAAAGGAATGGAAAATATCTGTACATAATTTCAATAGGACCTTGGAAAACTCATGGACCATCTCTGATCTAAAGTAAGAATTATTTTTGCCATTATAAAGTTTTCTTCACAAGTATCTAGTTCTTCAATTTCTATCCTATCTCCACCATAACCATTTCCTTCTTACAGCCTTTTTCTTTATAATATAATTAAGAAATTACAGTCACAGTTCTGTGTGCTGAGAAACACAGGTCACCTTGATTAGGTGTCCCTAAATTGCCAGTCATTTATAGATAGTGTATTTTTCCCTCTGTTGGATAACTCTGCTCATGTCGTGCATTTTATTACTCTGATTCTAAGCAGTCCTTTTCTTCTCACTACTGGCTCAGGAGTAACATTATGTGCTAATGCCAGTGCAGCCCATCTGTTACAACTGTACAAATAATTCTGTCTCTCTCACTTTAGTTTTCTTATCAGCACAAAAGAACTCGGTGATCTTTGGGGGCTTTTCCATCCCAGTCATTCTGTGACTACATGCACCATTCTTCTTTTTCCATCCTCGGTAAGCAAATGTGTTAACAAATGTGTCAGCAGAAGGTGAGATTTTCCAAAAAATCAAAACACTGAAGTATATAACCAGAAGAAACTATTATTTCTATAAACTTAAAAACTTGTTTTCTGACTATAAATCCAATTGAATGCCACACAAAATAATACTAGAGATCTATTTAAGAATGTCCCCTCTAAGTGCTGCAATTAAACTGTACCCTTGAACATAATCTTTATTTTTGCCCTAGGACCCACTGGTTTCTTGAGGGAACGCACTGCTGAAATTAGATCAATAAGAAAGTAAGATTCAATCTACAGAAATTTGATTTACTAACCAAGCTGTGCGTCTACTTGGTAGCTATGCTCCTGGGAACCCCTAGTTGCTGACTGGAGTCAATAAAAGTCTTGTCAGTATCGTACCACCAGTTCTTCTGCTCTCTCCTTTGTTCAAGCTGTCACATATGCTAAGAGGCCATTATCATCACTATCACACTTAGAAGCTGAAATAAAGTCACCAGTCATCTGCCTTCACTTACTCACTTTCAAAAATGGCATTGATGACAAGAGATGCAAGGGTTATGTCCAAGGACATAGATCAATCAGAACAGACTAGTGACCAAATATTCTGACAACCAGAGCACCTACAAAGTTTCTTATGCGCTCCATGCTCTCAGCATAGCAAGAAGTTCATGCCTCCTTGGTTTTTTTCTTCCATTGAGAATATATTCAAAACAGTAAAACTGTAATTGTAAGAATTGTAACTCTCATTTGGTGTAAATGCAGAGCACTGCTATTCTTGTCATTTATTATCTACAACTAAAATTGTTGTATGTTTTTTGAAATAAGGATATGAAAAAAGCAGAATTAGGGTACATACATCTATTTAATTACTGTTTACAAATCTTAAGGAAGCAGCACACCAAGAGTTTCCTTTGCTGCCTAAGCTGTATTCTAGACAAAGCTTTAGCCTCATCACTACCAGGGAGTTTGAATAAACTTGCCAGGTTTTAAGTAAGCCATTCCACTGAGCTAGAACTTCAGATGTAAGAAACACTAGAATTCTACAAATATAAAAAGAAAGTTGATGCTTTAACTAAGAAACTATTACTGACTATTTCAGTTCTGGAAATC
>NW_004524647.1:1830457-1868761 GCF_000260255.1 Octodon degus
ATATGAGTTAGCTCCAAACAAAGTAATTCCACCCACTCACTCCAACTCAGTGCATCATCTTTAAGGTCTCTTGAGCTTTGTGGCTTTGGCAATATAAAATTATACAAGGACGATGATAACAAACAAATGAAGTAGTACAGTGTTAACAAAGCTGACTGGACCCAAAGATCTTAACATATACTTCAAAGAATACATGGAGATGGCAAGTGAATGTGTGAAAATATGCTCAGTATTATTTGTCAATATAGAGCTATAAATTAAATGATGACGTGACACCAAAAGATACCATTTAGAATTTCAAAATTTCTAAAAATACAAAATCCTCAACACCAATTGCTAGTAAGAATTTGAAAAAACAGACATTCTCATTCACTTCAAACTGGCATAGCTGCTTTGAGAAAAAAAAATGGCAGTTTATTTTTTATAAAGCTCAATATAACTTTACTGCTCAACTCACTAATTACACTCATAGACAAGTATTTATGCTAATGATTTGAAAATGTCTGAACATATAGAAATTTGCTTGTGAACTTTCATAGCATCTACCTTCAAAATCCATAAAATTTGAAAGCAAGCAAGATGTCCCTCAATAGATCATAACAGGTTAACAAACATTGTTATATTCACATATTTATTTTTATAATGTATTTATATTCATTTGTACAGATGTATGATGATACATATGATATATATATATATATATCAATACATATTCATATTAATTTGTATGGATGTATGATTATATATATATATATATATGGATATTGTATTAGTCAGCCTTCCTGTAGCTGGGGCCAAACACCTGATACCCACAAGTTAAAGACAGAAAATGTTATTTGGCTTATTGTTCCAGAAGGTTCAATCCATAGTAGGCTGGCTCCACAGCAGAAATGACATGGCAGAAAGGACTGGCAGAGAAAATAGAGACAGAAAAGAGGAGCTGTGGAGAAGGATGCACCAAGTCATAAGCTAGTAACCCACCTACTATTCTGGTTGGTGTCCACCTACTATTCTGCATGATGCTGTATTGGTGGACACCAACCAGGCCTCACCTCCTAAGAGCACCTTCAGCTATGACCTCATCAATGGATCAGCCCACTGATGAGTATAGGATCTTCATGACCATGTCACCTTCCAAAAGCTCCACTTCTAAATACATGAGACTTTAAGGGGAAGAGCACTTTGGATCTAAGTCATAACAGATGAATCATATATCCATTAAAAATCTGAATAATTTAGCTTTCAAATTATGAGGAGTCATAGGTGAATATTAAATGCATACTGTTAAGTGAAAGAAGCCACACTGAAATGCCACATGATATGACAGTTATGACATTCTTGAAAAGACAAAATCAGAACAATAAGACAAAAAGTTTGATCATTTCTCAGGGTGCAGAGCATAAGACTGGTTGAGGAGGTGAGGCACATGAGACTCTTTCTGGGTGGTAAAACTATTCTGCATGATACTGTATTGGTGGACACCTAACGCGAGACATTAGGCTAAGCCCAATGAACTATACAACACAAAGGGTGAAACTTAGTATACATAAATTGTTAAATAAAGTTAATACTCATATTTGAAGTTTGCAACATGATGTTATGTGATGCAGATAGTAAAATTGTAGCTATAGTAACTCAAAATAACTCTTATCTACTATATTAATTTATTATGTAATTGCATCTTAAGTCTACTTAAAAAGTTTAAGCCAGTACAGTTTTATTGAACAGATCCTCATGTTTTGCATTTAAAAAATTACTTAAGAGATTAAAGATTACAGGATTGAATGCAGATTTCAAGACCCAATAAAATATTACAATCTAATTGTGCTACAAATGTATGAAGAAACCTTACTGAAAGGAAATGAGAGAGGTGCTGAATAACTTTGGAAATAACTGAAATAGGTTAGGCTAAAGGCAAAATAAATTGTCTACAAGTTATGTATTTCATTTTATAGTGTATTTTGCATTTAGCACAGATTAGAAATTCTAATATAGTGATACTTGTATAGTGAAACTAAACAACTAAGTAAATAAACAGCAAGAGGTGCTAGCTATTCTATCAGATGGGGGACAAGTTTCTTAATATTAGAGTGGACTTTTCAGATCAAGAAAAGAAGGTTAGAATGATCCATGTGATAATGAATTAGATCTGGAGATATCAGTATAAATTTATCTTTAGCTTAGGATAAATAGATATTTACATACAAAAATATTTCCAGATATATGCATATGTCTGGAAACATGTGTACATATAGAGGTTGGCATACATTTCTTTTTGTTCTATCAGCAGAGAGGATTATATGCAACAGCACATAGTAGTCATGAACAACCCCAGAACTTAGATCTTGCAAGGTTCAAGGTCAGAAAGTGCTTAAAAATTCATACTGAGCTGAAATTATCACAATACTTAACTTTGAATCATATTGAGAGTCATGGTAACAAAAACAGCATGGTACTGGCATAAAAGTAGACATGTATTCCAATGGAACAGGAAAGGGATCCAGAAATAAAATTATGATTCTTCAGCCATGGATTATTGACAGTGAAAGGAAAAAAATACATTGAAGAATGGACAGCCTCTTCAACAACAAAAGAAGTTAAAAGATTCTGTAGAGAAAAGAAAACAATTGAGTTAAGAGACAACCTACAGAATGGAAAAAAATCAAATTTTCATCAACAGTGGAAAAAGAAGCAATTCAGTCGAAAATGGGCAAATGACCCAGTCACTTCTTCTAAGAAGAAATATAAATTCCCAATAAATATATTAAAATGCTCCATAGTTTTAGCCACCAAGGAAGTATAAGGCAATACTATAATGAGAGTCCTCTTTAACCCATTTAGAATGTTTCCTGCTGGGTTTCAGTCTTGCTTTGGCCCAGTTACTTTCTATCCTCTGTACCTCTCTTTAGCAATAGCATTGTTTATCTGGTGCCATTATGTGTCAACTATATTTAACTTTTTTATTTTTACAGACACAGCTAAGAGTTTGCTTTGAGACTCAGGAGGATTTGTACTTGGACTTTTCAGCAATGCTGAAACTGTTAGGATTTTAGCAACTCTTAGAGATGGACTAAATTCATTTTGCATAAAAAGATGTGCATGAGTCTTTGGAGGTTCAGGGACAGAATGTTATGGTGTCTATCTAGACACTCTCTTAAAGTCTCATGTGTTCAGACATAGGTGAGTTTCCTGGAAGGTGGTTGGATTATGGAAATTTTGCTGACTTGCTTTTAGGCAGTGGAATCTGAGTAGAAGAGTGAGGTCACTGGCTTTGTGCCTTGACTGAATGTATTTCCTTCTTTGACTTCTCTCTGCATCTCTTCCTACTTTGCTGTCACCATTCCATGACCAACTGTCCTTCACAGTAGGGTGCCATGCCATAATCCATGCGCTCTACCTCAGAATATAAGGCTTAAGAAAATGTTCAATAACAAAAGTATAATTTCACAATATCTTCCATATATTTACTTGCATTTTTCAAATACCACAAAAAAATATTTTAGTGATATTCCTTTTGATTATTGTGTCTCATTCACCATAATAACTCCACAATTTTTTTCTCTCCAATATATTTGGAAAAATCCTTGTTCCCTATTAAAATGATTAACATTTGTTCTTGTGTTTTCTCTCCACTTATAAAAATGATGATGATGCAGCCGAGTCACATGTGCTCAGGTCAGAGTCAGTAGATTGCTCTGTCATGGCTTAGTCATATAAAATAGTACCAAGATTACTCATGCTTTTTCATAATACTTTGGAACAAAACTAATCATCAAGAAAGAAGTGTCTCCAGCTATATTTTACTTCTTCTTACCCATTAAAGGAGTTATATGGCTTGGATGTATCTATTACTCCAAAATTCATGTGGTGAAATCCCAACCCCTAACAATGACAGTCATTAAAATATACAAGGTGATGATTAGGTTATGGGAGGAGAGGCCTCTCATAAAAGTAGCCAGAAAAAAAAACCTTTGTCCTTCCCACCATGTAAGGACACAGCAAAAGGGCCTCCTGTCTGAAGAGGAAGTGGGGACTCACCAGCCACCAAGCTCTCAGTGCCTTGTTGGGCCTTTCAGTCCCTAGGACAGCAAATAACAAACTTCTGCTTAGTTTGTGGGGTTTGTTTTGTTTTTGCTATGTAAGCCCCCAAAAGACTAAAACAGAGTGGTAAGGCCTTATTACTTAGTTAATTTTCCCCTTTCTCTTCAAATTACTTCTGTACTGCAATGTCTACAAAGCCCTGAGAATTGTATGGGAGCCTACCCTTGAACTGGCTTCCTTCCAGTGATCTGAAGACACCTAATTCCTTGAATCTACTCCAAATGAAGTAAGAATAATATATTTTCTACAACTGAAGCCAGCTTTATTCAATCCTGGTCAGAAACTTCTTCTGCATAATAATTGTTGGACTCATGCAGCTAAATTTGAAAAAAGAATGAAAAGAAACTATTTATAGTTATTCAGAGCTTTGCAATAACTATCAGTGAACAGGAATAGAAGGAGAATTTTAAGGTGTCTCTGGTGCTGGCAGAATTGCCTGTAGGTTGGTAACCAGTAACTTTCACATTCTAATAGATTTGTGTGTTCTCACAGAGAACAAAAAAATAGAAAATTATAGTCACAAATAACTGATCATTATATAAGTTAAAAATTGATTAAATTAGAAACATATATGAGCACTCCTTCTGGGTCACTTCAAAGTACCTAGTGCAGTATTTTTCTTCCCAGTGAAATCCTGATCAAATAAACTTAACAACAAAAAAGTCTTGATCTCCCAAAGAAACAAATTCGAACCTAATTATACTCATTTAAAATTACTTTTTAGATCTCGTACCCTCTCTACTCACATAAAAGGCTTTTACGTTCAAAACACTGAGTTTTTCGATATCCTCTGAGGTTAGCTTTTTTTTTTTCAAGTTTTAAGGTTTTTAAAAATCTTTTTCATATAAAATATTAGCAGTTTTTAAAAGTTTTCAATTTTAAACATGTGGAATAAAATGGATCTGGCAGGGGTCCACTAAAAGAACTACATGAAGAAATGGAAAAATAAATAAATAAACATTTATTCATATAATATTAAATTTTCTTTCTTTACAAGAAGTCTCCATTGATTTTCCTAAGCCAAAGTCATCAGGTTAATTAAAGGTTTAATGATACAATCTAGCTCTCTTTATATGAACGCTCTTCTTTCTTTGTGTCTTTTGTTCTTAACATTATAAATGTAAAAACCTGTTTCAGCAAGTCTGGGAACAACTTAGGTATTGATCTTCCAAAACCCATTATTTCAGATTTGGCCCTTTTCTTCCAGAGTAAAATATGTAATGTCTACTTGGGAGTTGAAAGCCCATCCACTAGGTGAAATAAAAATCAAGACACTATACAGGTGCAAAGAAACAGAAGGTGTGAAGAAATAAAAAGAGAATAAATGTCCCTTTGAGCGCTGCCCCATCCTGTCTGTGCGGAACATCCACTATTCCACATATTTATTCCTGCTCAGAATAGGGCTCATTATTCTTTGTCTTGATGGGAAGAAATGGTAAGAGATCAGTTGTACGTTGCTTGAATTGTATGGTCCTTAGAGAGCTGGCTCCCATCCTTACAGGAGGGCAGCACCTGCATCACATACTACAGTTATTATTGATGCACTGTGACTTCCTCCATCAGAGATCCTCTCCATAGCACTGTTTCAGGTTGAGTCCCCAGAAAGCAGAATCCAAGATAGAAATTAGCTTTCTGAAAGAGTATGAAGTACTTTGAGAACATTACCTAAGGAAAGTCAGAGAAGGAAGCAGAACTGGGTACAGAGAACAGCCGGGCTATGCATTCTGCAACTCTGGCTGGCCAAGGCAATGCCTGAGGAAGAGTGATGCTGAAGGGCCAGCCAGTAGCTCTCACAACTGTGGAGAGTGAAGCCCTTCAGTTTGGGGTACCATCTACCATGTTATTTTACATATTTCTAGCCTAAGTTTTCTAACACTAGGTAGATGACATTGAATGTTGAATAAATACTTGTTCAACTGAATTATTCTACATCAAAGAGCATGCAGACAAAGACAGATCTTCACAAATTTCAAGACCCTGTGCTCCCTACACAGTACTGCCTAAGAAATTACCCTGTCATGCTTGTGAGTGACACGGGATGATACTGTCTCTGCTAGGAAACAGTGGAGCACTCCAGAGATCCCTGTCACCATGAATAGATACAGATATTATACTGAGGCTTTCCCCTGTCAACTAAACCTTTTACAGTAAGTATGTTTGCAAGTGAAGAGACTTAGAGCATCTGTGAAGGAGTTTGTCCAAGGCATGAGTGCAGTGGTGATCCAGCAGAGAATGGCACTATCTACCCAGAGCTCCCATGAGGGTGACAGTGAAGAGGAGTTCTTTATGCAAAGTACCTGTCTGCTGTGAGGATCCAATTTTCACCTCCCATGCAAACCCCAGCAAATGCTTGACTTTGAGGCAGCCACCATGATGAAGTGGGGAGGCTAAGAGCCCTGCCACATAATAATTCTTCCTCAAGTAAAAAGGAGCATAATGAGGACTCTTGTGGTTTTTATGAGCACATTAAAATAAGAAGCCTTGAGCATCCATATATAATAAAGCTAGTTCTTGTCCACGTTTATATTTGTATGTTCTTGTGTTCTCTCCTTTCTTCCTTTCCTCCATCCCTTCAACACCCTTGCTCTCATTTCCCACTCAATATAATGTAGAAAAATGCATAATTTTGGTTTAATGCCATATAATGTTCCTTCCATGGTCCTGGCAAGTATACAGCATGAGCAATGAGCACTGGTGCTCATTAAAGCTAAACCTAGTACAACTGTACTTTCCATAGAAAAGTCAATTTCCCCTGCACTAGGACAGTTAAGCTCCTTCTAGACACTTGTAGAAGACCAGCTTGGAACATGAGGTCTATTTTTCAGAGGAAATCTAGGTACAAAACTGACATAATCATCCCTAAGAAATCCTTATCGAATAAAAAGCAGAGTCCTCCACTGGGGGAAAGGGGTAGGGGGATTGGCCTCTGTTACCCAAACAGGGATAGGGCAAGGGGAGAGAGTACGATTACCAGTGCTTTGCAGACTACAGAACACATAACCTGGCATCTGCCTGCCTCTCCCCCATGACCAAGACTCATATTCCCTTTCCACAGTGCATACTTATTTCTAGAAAGAAGGTCCTAATGTTAGAATGCTAACATCTATTTGTTAGCATTCCTTGCATCTAAGAAGGCCAACAGGCTGACTTTTGGCAAATGTAATATAGAGGGAAATGATTTGTTGAAAGCCCTCCTCCACCCTGTAAAAATCTCCTACAAAATCTTATCCCATTCATTACATAAATGGAGAGTTGAATATATTTTCATCCTATTAAACCACGGAGATTTTATGCTTGTGACTTAGAGCAGTTAACTGACCTTAACTAAAGGACCCTGACCAAGAAAATAATAATTCAGTAAGGAAGAACCAGTCAGATTCCAGTGCTTTTGAGGTGAAGATAAGAATAGACCACTTGGTTGAAAATAAGGACAATATCAGTTATTTAATCAATACAATTTGAACAGCATGGAGGGAAGAGAAATGAAATTCACATGGATAGTAGAAAACATAGGCAGTGATTAAGCATCATTTGTGGACAATGCTTTTAATAAGTTTTGCTGTGAAAAGGAAGCAGAAAACAATGTGGTAGAAGCTGAGGCGAGCACGAAGAATAGATGGAGCAATTGCACTAGAGGCAGAGGTAGATATAAATGGTGATGGAGAGATAACAGATAAAAATGAAGGTGGGGATGATCCAGGGAGAGATGGTGATGGCTGTGGAGAGGGAGATGCTTGATGGATGAGAGACCCTGACAGCTAACATGCTGGAGAAATGAGCCACCAACCATGCTTCCACATAGTTAAGAGACTGACATGGTGCTCCTCAAGATGGGAGGGCACACCAACCCTTCCAAGAATTCTAGTTTTCCACATCCACATCTCACTCACCCAAATGGGCAGTATCTCTGGTGAAGATAAATTGAGAAACCATCATGTTAAGTGAAATTAGACCCAAAAAGTTAAATATCATCTTTTTTCTTAAATAAAAGCCAGGGGGAGGGGACAGTAAACCAGGAGAGAGACTATTTCTAGAGATGGAGAAGAGATCTGCAGGAAGGGGAAGGGAAGGGATGGGTAACGAGATTGAAATGATTAAGACATGTCAAATACATGTTTCAAATTCCTGCAAAAGATCTTAGTACGATGTAATATTAACATGCACTAATAAGATATCAGTTTTTTAAAGGGATAGACATAGGCCTGATGGAGTTCACAATCTAATAAGAGAGACACAAATAAAATAAATGAAACAATAAATAATTACAGCTAGTGGTCAGATCTGTGTTGTAAACAAACAGGATGCTAATACAGGGAAGAGGGATCCACCTAGACAAGGTAGGCAAGACTTATTTCAAAAGACGCCATTCAGCCAACGCATTACAGTTGAGGTAGAGCCAGCATGTGTAGACTGAAGATGGTAACGATAACTCTGAGGTCATCAAATGTCTGTTCCTCTTTCAAATTTGCCTCCTTGTCTTACAATTTCTTCCTCATGGTTCACTGGATCAGATCAGGATCCAACAGCTTCGTCTTCTGGGACCAAGTGACCACAACCTCTTAGAAATCCTATGTTCCTCATCATGGGCTTTCCTCAGGAGGCACCTTCTGCTTATGTCCATTACCTGCTTTTTCAGTTGAAACATTAATAGTCACACATGATTATTCCTAGATCAGTTTCATTCAGGTTTCCAGTATGTTGAAGTTATAATCCAGTCTTTCAAAATGTGGTGGTCCCCAAGCAAGCAATACCAGCATCATTGGGGAACATGCTAAAATGCAAATCCTCCAGCCTTGCCTGGATCCTACAGAACCAGCACCTCCAGGCTGAGGCCCCACACCTGTTTACAAACCCTCTAGGTGATTTTGATGTGTCTCTCCTTCAGTGTTTGAAAAATATTGTTCTAATTTCTCAATTTGCTATTCACTGACTAGCTGGACAAACTTTCTCTCACCAGTTCTTTCGTTACTCAGATACAGTTCTTATACCAAAGCTGGTTAAATGTTGAGCTGTTCCCTGTTATCATCTTTCAGAATCATGACTTGTTTCTACCTAGTTATTCCCAGGCCATTATTTTGAAAACACCTGCAGAAACACGGTGTAAGAGCAGAGAAATTCCATGTGCTTTATATCCCTAGGGTTCCATTCACTCCAACAAAAGCCAGGATGCTAAAATCATAGGGTATCTGAGCAGGAGCCACTGCAAATGAAGTACCCAAGAGTGCTAGCAGCCTGGACACCCCAGGGCTCAAGAGCTCGCCATTTCTCAGTACTTCTGATCTGCCTTCCCTGCAGGCATGTGTTACACAGTACATGCCAGGCCTTATTAATCCAATTTCCCTTTTCCCATCCAAAAGAAAGTGAAGCCCTGGTAACGATCAATACCCTTCCTCTGATGATAAACAAAGACAGATGAGCCTGTGAGGCCTAGCTGGTGTTTGTAATTACTGCCCCTGTGGGCACTCAATTATAGCTAATGAAAGGGCGACAGGGGCTCCCTCAGTGACAGAGGAGCATTTACACATGCTCTCTGGCATGGCACACAGCTGACAGCAAGTCTCTCTTCTTTCCTTTCCTCAACTTCAGCTCACTCCACAGTGCCATTTCTTGGCAAATGCAGCCCCTAGAGGCCATGACGCCTCCCCTAATGGAACAGTCAGGGAAGAAATCCATTTTGTTTATGATAATACTATTTTGTCATAGCAGCCCTGGGGTTACACACACACTGCCAACTCATATCACTGATGTTCCGTGACTCATTTGGCTTGTGTAGAAGCAGAGAGGTGAGCTTGGGTGAGCAGCATTGCTTGTTGACTCTGTGCTGAAGACATTTACTTACTAGCCAGGCCTCAGGATGGCAGCACAACAAGCTGCCTGGCTTTTCAGTAGTAGTCCAGATCAAGATCGATGAAAGGGTGTGTGTGTGTGTGTGTGTGTGTGTGTGTGTGTGTGTTTTGCACTGAAGTATATTTCATTAAGGGGTATTTGCCTCCTTTCCAAAGAGTAAATAGAGATAAAATCTGTTGAATGCCTAGCCAGCATCCATTTCTGGTAATTGTTTATTTCAGGACCAGCCCTTATAGTGCTCTGGCCAAACCCCTAACTTGATCATGTAGCCATTTCTGACCACTGTGTTTATTGGCTGATGACAATTCACAGCTGTCCTATTGTTTAAGGAATGTCCTCAGCCAAACAAAGCTGCCGCCCACCAGCACTGCCAGACCTCAGCCAGTGATGGGATCAGCAGGAAAACAGAAAAGGGAGGCTTCCCTACTTACTTCGGCCGAGTCATTCTGAAGCTGGAAGTCGCATGTTTGTTTAGTATTTCCTTACATGCTTAGCTCCCTTTTCTCAATGCAAGCTCCTTTCCCCAAACAAAGGGATCAAATAAAAATCCATTTCTTGCTTCTCCTCTAACCTGGTCAGAAGCTGGGAAGGAGCTGATCCCATTCCCAGTTCCCGAGTCCAATCAGAGCATTCCATTTCTCTTAATGATTGTGACCAGCTCAGGGACAGGCATGACACCAAGGCCAAGCAATCACAACCTTGTGGCAAAACTGTGGTAAGGAGACTCTCTTGCACCTGCTGAGAGTGGTTCTTCACATCTAGAACTAGACAGAGAGGTGACACTTGCTCCGGTGCAGAATTTAAGGAAGGTTACCCCAAAAATCAGTTCTCAAGATAAGCAGCAAGTTAATTCTTGCTTTATAATGTAAGAAATAATGCAAAATCTTCTGATACATAATATATCAAATAGTTACATAAAGAATCAAAGGATGGGAAATATATTGAGTTTTCCTGCTCTCTCAGGCTCCACTGAGCTCAGAGGAACCCAGTCACTGTGTCACTACTGGGCAGAGTTCCCTACAGCTGCAACCAAGACACAGGAAAATGGAGCCAAAAGATGTGAGAAAGATACATGTTGACACAGAAACTGCCACATAAAATATCACCAAAGATCATGTAAGCTAACACATGTAAAGCCCTTCAACATAGTTTGGCTTGCAGTCAACCCAATGTAAATGGCAGCGCTGTCGCTACTCATTTCTCTTTTGCTGGGATCGATCTTTGCCTTCTCTCAACAACCATGGCTTTCTCTTTCCACCTCTCAGGTTCTCCAGTGTTCCACAGTAACAAGGAAGGAGCTTGTAGGTAGGTTGGTTGTCAGTAGGTAGAAATAATAGGGGAATGATAGATAAGATAAAAATAACTTTCCGATGGATTTGTCCATATGTTTATGGACAAATGATAGACAACATAAATATATCAAGGTGTTAGATAATACGCTTTTACTGGTTTACTATTTCCTCAGGGCAGAAAATATTTTATTTGCATTCCTCTCAGAATTTAGGGTTCAAGTTCAGTGCCTCAAACATGTGACCCCATCTCTGTTCACAGAAAGAAAGGGAGGATTGAAGTAAGAAAAGAGGCTAAAAAGAAGCAATAAATGATAGATTGTGTATCTTTATTGAGCCTACATCACATTAGGTATTAGGTCTTGTGATTTTTCTTAGCATACAAATTCCAATGTCTATATTTGACATCATATACTACTTCTCCCTTATTCCTACACTTATTCAAATCCTGCTGGCCATTCAGACCAGACTCAAGTCTTGTCCTTTCACTGAAGCTAGCCCACCTACCCAGCTTTCCTGTACTTGTCCCCTGCACATTTTGATGCCACATCATTGTATTCACCACACAGTAGTACACACTCCTCTACTTAATTAACCCTAACTTGCTGTGTGACCTTAGGCCAGACAATGGACTCATTTTGCATATGAGGTATGTTTCCCTCATGGCTTAAACTTAAGAGTCTCTGAAATCCTTGCTGGTTCCAAATTTGGTTCTGTTATTCTCTGTTGCTGACCTCCTCCCTAGCAGTGTCTCAAGGCTATGTCACCTTCTCTGGACTGCTGAGCACTTGTTGATTATCACAGCCCTGGTGATGATACTCTTTAAAGAGGAGCTCTTTTTAAAAACTCACTGCTGACTCTGGTAGGGATAATTCTTCACACTTAGGTCATCTTTTGGCTCCCCAGTGTTCAAAGCACTTTGTAGGCAATTGTTTCATTAATCCTTTTTCACTTTTCTAGATAAAGAAGAGTATGGAGCATAAAAATTTTGTCAAAGATCATCTGCTAGTCCAAATGACCCCAATAGAAGTAGCCAAAAAAGGATTTCTGATAGTGTCCCTTGCTGACCAACGATATTGCCAATGTAGGAAAGTTTGTTACCTGGAAATCTGTTCCCCAGTTAATTTATAAAAATCTCTTTTCAGGGAAATACATCAAATCATGCAAAGTTTACCTTCAACTTGCGTTGGAAATAAAATTTCTGATGATGATATAATGGAGTAAGACTTCAATCTCTAGTCAGAGTGCCTAGAATAAAAATTAACGATGCATTCACAGCAGGACTAGGAAGTTTGGTGTTGTTCCAAAAAAAAAAGGAAGGAAAAGGAAATATTTGGCTTTACTTCATTTTTTTGTTTTTTATACTGTGTGCAGATTCTTTTGTCTTAGAATAGCTTTTTAGTATCTATTTATATTAGTACCTGTTTGCAGTATAAAATGACTACATCACTGTGGGGGGTTCTTGCATGTACACAGCATGCTTCATTTATTGTGAGGTTTAAATGATAAAGTAGATTTAATCATTTAGCTCAGTATTTGTCAGGCAGTAAAGACTAAGTTTGTATGTACTACTATTATGTCTAATAACATTCTTATTACTCTATAACATTTTCTCATATACCTGTTTTGCAGATGTTATTTTAAGATTTCAGGGGAAAAAAAACTAGTAAGAAACTTCAGGGTAACAAGTTCTGAAGAGCCAGTCCAAAGTTAAGGAATTTTAGGTGATACAGACAGAATTTGCAGATGTGAGCAACCATTCTTCATCAAATATTTATTGTGCCTCACCCTTTCCTAACTGCCGGGAATATCAACATGAACAGGAAGATTCCAAGCCCCACTGTCAAAGCACTCACATTTCCTGAAGAAGTCTCTTCTTTATATATTGTTTTGATAAGCAACATGTCTATTAAAACACTAGCAAGGGAAAGTTCTATTTTGTTGAGAGTCTTTGGTATTCATCAGTTTGGGTCAAGCAACAAACCTCCCACGATCTCAATGATTTCCAATAGTAAACATTCTTTTCATATTCATGTTAAGTGAAGGTTGAAATTGGCTATGACTCTCCTGACTCCTCTCCTCTTACATTAGATCCCAGGCTGAAAGAAAAGCCAGCATGTGGAACATGTCACACTACTTAAAAGTTTCTGTTCAAATACATTCCTTAGGTCAAAGAAAGTCATATGGCCAGGATTAGTATCAATCATGCAGGGAAAGTTACTAAGGCTACAGAGAAGGAAGTGATTCTGTAACATTATCTCACCCTAAACTTGAAATGCAAACAGCCTAAAGCTAAATATATTGGCGTGTTCAATTTACTGGAGTAACAGAGTTTAGTCTCAGAACCAGTTGTCAGCCTATTGTTGACTGCAATGGGGCATGAAAACATCATCTTCATTCCCTCCAACAGAGAGTCTGCAATCTCCTAATGATGTCTCATAGACTCACACTAACAGACATTTAATTTGTCACTATCATGTGTGTACACACAATGTGTGTGGCACTGAGGATCAACACCAGGGCCTGGCATATGCTGCATCACTAAGCTACACCCTCAAGTCAATTTCTTGAAATGCTGTATGGAGGATTGCCACACCGACACACACATACGGAGTCTCAAGGGATGTGCATGTATATGCAGCATGGGAGTCTGGAGGCCTAGTGTGCTGAGTGGCCATCTGGATTGTATATTACCACTTCATTTACAGTTAGCACATTTTATTAAGCTACTAGAAATAATTATAAAGGTTATTTTAAACCTCTTTTCTGCTATTTCCAATTTTGAATTATCTTGGAATCAGTTTCCATTGATTATTCTTTTTCTTTCTTATTGTGGTAAAACACAAAGAATATTTATCCTTGCGCCCATTTCAAAGTCTGTATTTCAAAAGTATTAAGTACTTTCACAGCACTATACATCCATCACCACCATCTAGTTGCAGAATTTTATCCTCTCAAACAGACACTCTGTACTCATTAAGTAATAACTACCCATTGTCATCACCCCTGGATGATCAGCCCTGGAAAGCTTTTTGTCTCTATGGGAAATGCCTATTCTGGACATTTTCTATAAGTGGAATAATTTAATGAGGAGCCTTTCACTCCTGGTTTCTTTGACTTAGCATAACGTGTGTATGTATTAGTTATGTGTCAGTACTTCATTTCTCTTCATCACTAAATGATATCCATTGTACATAATATCTATATAGAATATATATCTTCATACCTTTAATTAAGATTTTTTTTAATTTTTGTCTTTGAATCTAAATCAGTTACCTTTTATACAGCATACTGATGAATCATTTTTAAATCTATTCTGCCCATCCCTGCTATGTAATTAGAAAGATTAATCCATTTACAGATCAAGAAATTACTTGCCAGGTATGGTGGAGCATGCCTGTAATCCCAGCACTCAGGAGACTGAGACAGAAGGACTGCTGCAAGTTTGAGACCATTCTGGGCTACACAGTGAGGCCAAGACCAGCCTGAGCTATATAGCAAGACCCTGTCTCCAAAAAGCTTAATTATTGACTAGGAATGTATTTCTTCTGTCAATTTTCTATTTGATTCATGCATGTTGCATATATCTTATTCCTCAATTATGTTATTCTTCCCCTTCTATTTAACTGATTTTTATCAGTATCATTTTGATTCCCCCTTCATCTCCTCATAAAAGGAACTTTTTAAATTTTTCTTTTAGTGTTACTTTTTACAATTAATACCTTGAAATCATTGGACTATTTTGAATCAGTACTCATTTGCTAGGTAGGATACAAAAACTCAGTTCCTATACATCTCTGTCCTTCATCTATATGTTATCACACGTTAAATATTTACAAATTAAAATAGGTTTATAATGACTGCTTAAAATGTTTAAAGTGAACTTTTAATCTCTTTTAACTAATTTAGGTATGAAAAGAGGAGTAACAAACCCTATGACTGGATTTCCTGCCTACCTACATAGTTTCTAATATAGAAGTTCTTTATTTAGTTGTATGGATTTTAATTCCTGCCTAGTATCTGTTTATTTAAGCCTGAAGGATTCCCTTAATACTGAGTGCTGAACTTTGTCTTGTGTTTAGCTGAGAATCTCTTCAGTTTTACTTTGTCCTTGAAAATAGTTTTGTCAGACATGAAATTCTTGGTTGCTATTTTCTTTTGACAGCAATTTAAATATATATGTGAACCCACTGTTTTCTGGTCTCCATGATTTGTACTAAGAAATTGGTTGTTAATTCTACTGGTGATCTGTTGTGTGTATATTTTCTTTTCTTCATTTTTATGGTATAAAAATTGTATGGAGAAATACCAGTGAAGTACATCCTCAGCCTTTTACTTATTAATTTCAAAATAGGGTCTCACCTGCCTGGCAAGCGCAAGGCCTGAGTTCAATCCTCAGTTAAAAAAAAAAAGTCTAAGTGACCTCATCTGGCCTTGAGCTTTGTAATCCTCCTGTGTCCACCTTCTGAGTGCTAGGATTGCAAGCATAGGCATGACTCCCCAAAGCTTGCTAGTGCTTTCTCAAAAATCATTAAGTATTTCCCCAATCTGTGGCTTATCTTTTCACCCTTTTAACAATGCCTTTTGTAGAACAGAAGGTTTTATTTTTAATGAAGTGCCACTTTTAAATTTTTTCTTTCATAATCATGTTTTTGGTGTTGAATCTAAAGTCACTGTGAAATTCAAGGTCACCTAGACTTTTTTTATCCTATCTTCAAAGAGTTGTACAGTTTTGCACATTATGCTGTGTTAATATGGCTGTGTTAATTTTTGTGGAAGGTGTAAAGTTTTTGTCTGGATATTTTTAGTATGTGAATGTTCTGCTGCTCCAGAGCCATTTTTTGGTTCACTTAAGCAAAAAGAAGACAATAGATCACCCAGATGGACTTTTTCTTAAAGGATATAGTTCTTTAGAGTTGTGGTTGCATTATATGGATGCTGTATTTGCCCAAATTTCCAAGAACTTAAAATTGAAAATGTATAATGAGTGATTAAAATAATAAATTAAGGATTCAAGGAGTGACCTTGGATCATTTGTGATCCAACATGGAGATATTCAGGCAATTTACAGGAGAAAATGTTGAGGCAGGGGACACATATTTCATGATCTTCATGCTTCTGCCCAGAGGAACAGTTAGCTGAGCAATGTGTCACGCTGAGAAATCTCCCTTACGTCTGCTTATCACTGTGATAAACAAAATTCATTCACAACCCGTTTCAATTCAAGCTGTGTATCGTCTGAGGGCTCTCTTATCCTCACCTGAGGAAGAAGTCTTCAGGAAGAATAAAACACCCAGTCAGAAAAACCAGGACTTGGCCTTTGAGAGCTTTGCCACCAAGTGCACATAATTGCACCTTTTGAAGAATCCAGGCTTTCATTCAATTGCACATTGAAGTCCTGAGGCCACCCCGAAGAAATCCTGCAAGGCTCAACACAGCCCACAAGCCAGACAACACTCATCTCCATAAGGGTGCCTGTTTCAAGTTTCATGCTTTTTTCACATGGATGAGACTTGTTGAAGACCATTCACCACCCAGCGTAACCTGCTATGAAACAGATTCACCACTAAGTTCAGCCTTTTTGCTTGTATCAGTAAAGCAAAATAGAAAGCTGCAACACAAGTTGGAAAAGCTATTTAGCATTCCTTCCCTTGGCATGTTCTCTCCCCAGTGCTTTGTGCCAAAAGCGACCAGGGCTCCCCATGTCCCTCTAAAAACATAATTAACATTCTCAGTGGGGTGAGCTGTGCACATTACTCGCAGATGGATGCTTCCTGTCTCGTTAGCTCCCATGCTGGCTCTGGGATAAGATGCCAGACAATGCTCTTCGTTCCTTTTTTTAATTAAGAGAAACTTTTGATTCTGTTTCATTCTGACTATTTCCTTCAGCAAGTCAACAAACCTGGGATGAGTACCTACTAGGTGCTAGACAATATGCACAAGGAGGTAAGTCTGGTGCAGTGCTGGGAAGGAAACCCTTATATAATGTCTTCAGCATTGCAAATGATCCATATAGAGTGCTTTTAAGGAGTTTCATTAGTAGAAGAAATAACATGAGTTTATTCTGCCTTAGATTTATAGAAAGGATTGACAGTCTGAAATAGAATAAGAAAAGCATTATCAGGAAAAAAAAAATGGATTTCACAGGTTTAGCTCTCCACCTACAAGGTGAGAGCCATGGGCTGCGGTTTCTCCATTTGCGTGACGGAGATCACAGTCATCCCTAATCCTCAGAGTGGTGGTGAGGAGCAAGTGGAATAAAGGGCTAGAATCTTAATGTAGGAGGAATCAGAGTTCATAGGAACTTGAAAGAGTGTGACATTACTGACCACTAAGCAAACATCTGAGAACCAGCCATCCTAGTAGGCGCTTTATATGCTTAGGCAACTTCAAGCCCCAGCCGAAGTTTGGATGGATGTTATTAGCCCAGTTTACCAGCATGGAGGAAGTTTGCTAATTTCTAATTGGCAGAGTCAGATTGTGAGCACATAACTGCTAAAGCAAGTTATCTTTCTGATGTACCACATAGCCTTCTACTTTAACAATTAAGCCCTGGGGTGGCTCAAAAGCTGTTGGCTGAAAAAACATTCTGAAAATGACAAGCTTGCATTGTCACAGATCAAAGGCAATCTTTTCTTCAGCTCCCCCTTCTGTGCTGATCAGCAGCTTGTAGCTGCCACCAGTCTTTTCCAGTCAATATGAATGTTACGCACATGCTATACTCAAAAAAAAAAAAAACATGAGGGGGTAACAATTAAGGCATGGAGCTTAGCAGCAGAGCACCTCATTTGGCCTAACACACATTCTCAGGCCTCCTGATGTAGTTGCAAAGTAGACAGACAAAATTTTGCACCCGAAACTTTGGTATCATCAGCATACCCACAAGTAATATTGAACATCAGATCTGTAAGAATTGATCTAGTAATCAACCTCACCCTGACTTCCAAAGCCCACAGCATCCTTGGGGAAACACAAAGGAAGAATAAAGCTCAGCCAGGTAAGTGATATCCTATGTCTCAACACCCCCTTCTCTGTTTTCACAAAAATATGAATACTTTACCATCATTCTCAAAGAAAAGATATGCTCTGAGGTTGTAATTGGAAAAAAAAAAAGGCTTTTCTGACTTAAAATTGTAAGTAAATAAATATGAGCAAAATGGAGGTAAAAGATAGTGCACAGAACCTACAAAGTCATGAAAGCTGCATTATTAAGAAGCATGTGGCATATATTTAGTCCCACACAGCCAGCAGCAGCATACAAATCAACTCTCAAAGTATTCATTCACGATCCAAATGCAGTTGGTCAAATCCCGTAAGGCATTTCCATAATAATGGTTTTCTATATGCCTGCTCTCTACCAGAAATTATGGGTTCCATAAAAAGTAATAGCAGAATGATTTTAGTTAAAAACCAATTTACATTCTGCATTTCTGTTCAATAGTCTAGTTGATTGAGGCCCTTTGGGAACAACTATCATCCTATGGTACTGAAGCTCATGAAATAAAACCATGAATTGTGCAAAATGGTTACACACTTGGTTTACAAGTTCCTTAAATATTATTTACCTTTTCTTTGGCTTAAACTATCAAGAGAAAAACCACAGATGTATTTCAACTGAATTTCACACATATCAGGAAAGAACCGCCTTACATTATTTCATACAGTGAACTAGCCTCTGTTTAGGAATCTATTATTGTCTCAAAAACTGGAAATAAATAGCACATTTTCAAGAGTAGCTATTATATATATATATATATAATTTGCAACATTTAAATAAAATTCTGTGAGGTGCTAACAAACCAGGTAGAGGTTAGGTGCAAACTAACCACTTAAAGCTAGAAGCAACAGCAAATGCCTACTCTTTTTTTGCACCCATTACTCAAATTTCCTATCAACTCTACAACTTTTCTCCAGTCATACTACTGGAGAAAAGTTATTTACTATGAACTATCATGAGTATTTTAGTAAATCAAGACAAGTACGTTCATCAGGGAATGAGTACATATACATAGCACAGCTTGATTTTTTTCACTTCCCCTTTCTGTTCTTTTCCTCCCAACTCCTCCATCACCAAATCTCTAAAACAGTTTTGCAAGTCTTCTTTCTTGAGTGTCTTTAGTTGTGGTATCCTGGCTGCCTGGATGTCCTGAATGGATTCAAAATGTTTATCTTTCATAGTTATTGTGACTTTGGAAGAGTATGAAGACACATAGAGCCAGATCCAGTGAATAAGGTAGATGAGGATCAACAGTAATTTTTTAGTAAGCTTGCCTTCCCATTGCATAGCACTTGGCAGCAGCATCCACTGTATGTTTTATCATACCTCATAGATACTCATGAAAAAGGATCACATTGTTCTATAAAACATCAGCCATTTGACTATCTAGAAACCTACATGTTTAATGTATTTGGTTTAAAAAAAAATGCCGCTCATTTGCATGGTAGAAACTTCTAATGTTCACTTATATCCAATGTATTCTTATTTTGCATTCATGGAAGGATTACATTTCCCTGATTTCTATATCTTACATGGGATGGGACATGTGTCCAAGGCTAGCCAATAGGCTATGAGAAGTAGGATGTGCCTTTTCAAGCCAGTGCACCCATCTGATATTAAGATACATTCGGGAACGGCTTTCTTGCCCTGGTGATTAAGAAAAAGGCTTCATATTGAAATGGAAAGATAACTTGGACTGTGGAAGATGGAGACCCACTGCTTTAGTCAGTCATCAGAACCCTCACATGACTTGCATGAATGAGAAAGGAAAGTTTTATTGACTTCTTCGCAGATCCCTTGATGCTGTTTCAGCAGCATAACTCAGGATATCCTGAATAATATGCCTATAATTACTCCCAAGTTTGATGTTAACTGAGAGATGCTATCCTATTTAACCTTGTTTAATAAATTATTATTCAAACCGAAGGACTTGTAAACTTTGATGTAAAAAGAGAACAAAACTTGCCTGATAGCAAAAGCCCTTTTTTAAATAAGAATTTATCTATCCTCACAATTATTTAACTGCCTTTCAAATTATCCCTTTATTTCTATAGGATCACTCTGCTTTGTGAAAAGAAAATATCCATCTCTAACCTCAAACACTAACAGTAATACTTTTAACTATATGTGTACTTACAATTGTCAATATACTGACAATATTTTTATTCTTTTGGAAAGCCAAGGCATCTTCTCTTTCTTTGAGCTTAATGGTACCCAACTGGAAGACAAGCTGCAGTTTCTGGTGAAGAAAGTCTTATAGGGTACATTCTGTTTAGGGAAGATTCCTCAAATATGTAGAGCTTTTCATATGATTGAGATAGTTTCAATTGCCTGCATAAAGAATGTCTAGTAGGACATTCTGCAATGATTGAAAGGTTCCATTTTAGTGCTTTTCACAAGAAGCTAATGGACACTTGAAATGTAGTTAGTGTGACTAAGGAATGGAATGTCTGATTTCATTTAATTTAAATGTGATAGTCATCTCAAGTGAGTGCTACGGTATTGGACTGTGCAGATGTGTACCTATGAGTGGAACTGAAGATGTGAAGAGCCAGATCTTCCCAACATCCTGCATTTGATGGCCTCTGGTGAGCCAGATATTCCAAACATATCTGTAGTCTTTAGTGAAACCACAATAAAATCACAACAGTTTTCCAAACTTTTGAATTATTATTGTGGTGTAATCAAATCAAGGAATTATTCCTCTAATGTTTTTATAAGGCTCTTATTGTGAGAGGGCAGGATCAAATCAATCAACCTGACCAAATAATTCATTTGTGCCACAGTCCATATAAGCTAGGCTATGCTTTAATAACAACTAATTGCAAAATTCCATTGTCTTTATACAAAAGAAATATATTCACTCATGATACTATTTGCTGGAAGTAGGTATGTTCTGTTCATTGCTATTACTTCAGATATGTATTACCATAATCACTGACAATATGAAAAGAGAATATGGCAAATTACATACTGACTCTTCAACCCTCATACAGCTTGTCATTCTTAATTGACCAAATTAAATTACATGACCACATGTAACTTAAATAACATAAAAAAACACAATCCTATTGTTTGCTTGCAAAGAGAAGATATAAAGGCATTTTGATGAGCAGCCTATTATGATTATCACAGTCAATTCTCCCCATTTTGCTATATTTACTTTGTAGTATCTTACAAGAAGAATTACCTACCTTACTTTTCTTCCAGAAAACACTAAACAACTAAAGGAAGGAAACTAAAACTCATTGAGCAGTTGCTGTAGTACAGTTACCATCCTAAGATGGTTAATACATATTATTGTGAATCCTTTTCCCTATAAAATAAACTTACTCATATTTTATGAAAAAGAATATTGAGGTTTATAAAATCTTCCTTTACTCAAAGTGTCCCTAGTGCTAAATAAATCTTAAGGGCAGAAAGGGGATGAATCTAAACCCAAAGTTTCAAAGTCTACCAGTTTCTACTAAACCTCACATCTACCAGCAAAACCATGAAAAAAGAAACATTGTTTGTGATGAGCCATTTGTTACAGAAAATATTTGCTATATGGTATTGGCATATGTTGATAGTTTGTGTATTGAATGACTTCTATAGGTCCCAAATTTGAGCTGTCATTGAATGCCACACACACACACACACACACACACACACACACACACACACACACACAAAAGAAATGATCATCTTTATAATAATTAACCTCAAGGGCTGGCTAGATATCTCAATGGACTAAAGCATCCGGTTAGGCAGAGCACAGTGGCTGGAGTTCAATCCCTGGCATGCTGTGCCAGCCCTGTTCCCCAGAGTGCACTGAGATGGTGATTGAGACTGGGCATGGTGGCACATGCCTGTAATCCCAGCACTTGGGAGGCTCAAAAAATGAGAATCACTACTAGTCCAATCTACGCAGTGAGATCCTGACACCCTGTAGACCCAAATAATTGAGAAAAACAATTAACTTTGCTTGTGGCTTCTTGTAATAATATTTGTTCATGCTCCCAACTGATAGGATGCTGCAGCAGAATGAAAATGATGTATGCCAGTGATGGTGAACTTTCCAGAACTTGCAGAGATACAAACAGCTTGCTGCGACACACATGCTATGTGTTCACCACCATCAATTGTGCAGAACTCTGATCTAGAATGTGATTTTATTGCAGGGGGTACAAGAACAAGTAAGGAAAATTCAGCACTGACAGACACAAATCTAAAATCTCGTGCCTGGTGAAGTATTCCCACTTCCCTCCTCTGTCTGTGTCATTCTGCTCATTCAAGTCATCAGTATTCCTGTCAGCTGTGACATCCAATGACTCAACAGCAACATACCTCCCATTTTCTGGTATAAAATTTTATTTAGAGAGTGGCATGCATTTTGACATTTGAGATTTTTTACTGAGATTTGAAATACAAAGGCAGAGAATTGCTGCTAGCTACTAAGGTACAAGCACTTACCTCAGGTTCAATAATAAGATCTCATCAAGAAATATGGACAGCTAGTGTCCTAATGGAAAAGTTTACCTACATTTTTAATATTCCTGACAAAAAGTTTGATGACTGGAGCTGATACATTTTCAACAAATAATTTTTTATTCAGGAAAAGCTCTGCAATGCTGGGTAATTAGGGAATGATTAATTGAACACACACTTCTGATGAAGTTTGAGTCCTGCTCAAGAACACCCTGCAGAGGGGGCCAGAGCAGGGGATGATGTGGCAGGCACCAGGGCAGAAAGCTATGCTCCACCACCTAGGTGTATGTGTGGGACTGCAGCAGGAGGGTTTGTGTCTTCTACCATACAGTCCTGACGGGTGCCTGCTGAAAGCCTTGAAGTTCCTCCTTGCCCTCCAGTTCAGCAACTGAGCATTCCATTCCTGCTTCCTTTCCTGTAGCTTCCACTCTCAGTTTGCTTCTCAGCTCAGCCAACTGCAGTCCTGAGTTGGCTGTGTGTGATGAGAATGCAGGGGAAGAAAAATCCTCACAGTTTTTCCTGGATATCACTATCTTCCCTAATCTGAGCCCCAGTCATCTCCTTGATCCATCTGAGCCCCTTGCCCCTGCACCCCACTGTCTTAGAGAGCCCTCATCCCCAAATAGCTCCATGGAAGATCTCCAAAAATCTAAAAAGCAATGAACTTACACATGACAATCTTCTGTAGTATATCAGCATCCTCTAAAGGACTCCCTCGAGACTGTAATAAAACAGTAATCAGCAAATAGAAGTTAATTACCTCTGGCCTGAATTTTGTTTTTTACCAAACTGTAAAACATTGTGAGGGTTGTAGCTTAGTATGAGAAACTTGGTAAGGGGGTGTGTCTGTATCTAAACTTTTATGTTCTTTACATGAATCTATGCATTTTTAAAAATTCAAACTCATTTATTGAAACTCATAAATTGCACAGAAAAGAGTGATTTTTACCATAGGTAAATTTTTCAGTGATGTTTTTAAAACTGTAACAAAGCTACTAAAGGAAAACTTGAATGGATATAGTGCTTGAAAGAGGAGAGTAGGAAGAAAGGTTCAGTTTACTTTTCTGTGGCTGCAGTTGAAAAGAATTTCAGAGAGTTAAGGAGAAGAAGGCCAACCAGTCTCTGGACTAGCAAAGGAGAAAGCAAATGTTAGGGAAGCCTGGTTCTGAGTTGCTACCCAAAGGGGCCTTTTACCTACCTACACCACCCACAACTTCTGTGTCCTGATGCATTCAGCCTTTCATTTTACTCCTCCACATATTCTGCTCTCTGGGACATCTTCCTTGGTACTGAGACTTACCATCAGAGACTAGGGCCTGGAGACATACTGGTTCTAGAGAAATAGTGTTCAAGGATGTGGTTAAATTCAAAGTCATCTTCCACTAAAGTGATATATTTAATTCTCATAAGAATAACACGTGAGGGGCTGGGGAGATAGCTCAGTGGAATAAGTGCTTCCCTGGCAAGCACAGGGTCTTGAGTTCGATCCCTGGTACCACCAAAAAAAAAGGTGAAGCTTTGGGGCCTGGGGAGATAGCTCAGTAGAATAAGTGCTTGCCAAGTGCAGGGTCCTGAGTTCAATCTCCAGTACTGAAAAAAAGAAAAGAAAAAGAATAACAAGTGAAAGAGGAGGAGGCAAAGCTGTGATTGATGAAACAGGGACTGCAGGGCATTAACTTACTTAGTCTTCCAGCAATGTCAAGAAAGGGGGATTTTTATTGTGATCTTACAGATCAGCAAGCTGAGGCTTACAGAGTCTAAGATCCCCAATTTAATGACATCTAGATTAAAGCCCAGTACACTGAAAATTATGCAAACCTAGCAGAGTCTTACACAGTATATCCAAAGAAGAGCATATGTTGATGAGTACCTGTAGGCTATTTGAACCAGCTAACCTATACCTGATGGTGCTTCTGTGAGAAGAGGGATTCTGTTATTCAGAAATCAATGCTAAACAGGTAACGGAAGCCAGTCCTACATGGGATCGAGTTCATAATCTGAACGGAATCACCACCCAGGTTTTTCCATGTTCAAAGGCTTGGAATGCAATATGTCATATCTGAGTCGATCTAGCCATAACTTAATTTCTTCTTTGAGAATTCAGAAGTCACTTCAGAAATTTGCAAGACCTCAAGACTACCATTGTGAAGTACAACGCTTTCCAAACTATAAGTTCTGAGGATCTGCTGGTGGAGAAACGCACAGCTGGCCATGGACAGTTAGAGTTCCATTCTATGGCAAAGGAAATGGATACCTAAGGAATTTTATTTACAGTTTCACAGACAGCTCATAGCAGAGCTTGGATTCCAATGCAATTCTCTCTGATGCTCAAACCCTTACCTTCCCTTTGATTCTATAATGCTTTGAAAATGCAAAGTTCCCCATATTTAAAACCAAGAAAACCATATAATCCACATTTCTTAAAGAAATCATGTGTAATATCCTCACACCATCAATATGATGATAAAAGAAGAAAAACTAAAGTAATTTCATCTTCTAGACCTTACACCAAAATACTTAAGTCCATGTCAGGATGTGTTCTTTCACTTGGCCTCATAATTATTGTGGAAGCAGCCTCTTATGCAAGATATGCATGGCCTAGAAACTTCAGTAGAAAATCAGCAGCACTATCATCAAAATTAAAACTATTTTTTCCTCCTCGTGGAAAAGGGAGATACACTAACATCCTTAGAGATCAAAGAGTAGCCTCCACAGACTATTTGGGGATGGGAACTGATGAGCGCTTAATATTATAAGAGCTATCTCCCTCTAGTTCTCTACCAGGCTCTGCTCTGAATATTGCATTTGCTACACTCATTTACCTCTCACAGCTACCCCATGCAGGGGGCTCTGTCACTACCTTTGCTTCATGGATGAAGAAATTGAGTCACAGAAAAACTGAATAGCTTGTGAAAAGTGCGACAGATTGTCTGTAATGGTAATTTTACCTGACAGGTGAGTCAGTCTTGAGACGTGGCCTTTGGAAAGTTAAAGGGATACTGATAGATATTATTCATATTTCTCTTTTTTTCTGGATTTCAGCATTTACATACAGATCATCCCTCTCAGAACAACAGCCAGACTCAGGATTTTTTTTCAACTTTAAACATGTTGGAGAAACTGTACTATAAATTTTGAATTTGCAGTATGAGACTTTCTTGCGATATGGGGCAGAAGCTGTGATTCCTATCTGTCAGTCAGCGCTGCAATCACAGTGTTGCCAGGAATGGAATACAGGTGTTCAATGTTTTATATGTCATACTAAATACTTCATTGTAAGCTGGGCTAGGTATTAAATGATTTTGTCCAACTACAGGCAAGTGGAAGTGCTGGGACTGTGCTCAAGGCAGGCTTGGCAGAGTCACGATGTTCAGTCGTTCAGATGCCTCAGATATAGTTTAATTTTCAACATTTTCACATTATTATGGCTTTATCAGGATGAGTCCCACAGCATAAATCAAGAAGGAGATATATAAACTTACATGTATGTCCCGAAGTACAATCATACATAGTAAAAATATACAATATGCAATTATATATACATATATATACACACATAAATATATTATATGTAATATATATATATATATATATATATATATATCACAGCATTCTGTATATAACATAGTAACATAAAGAAGTGGTTGAGAAGTAACACCCAGAAAAGCTGAAATTCCTGAAGAACCCCTAGAGAAACATGAACTCAGACCCTTGTGTTTGCCAGAGAAGTGCTTATCCTACTGAACCATCTCCCCAGCCCAGCCAACCATGGAACTTTAGTCCAAACGGCACACACGTGCTCTCAGCTCTCATCCAGTCTCCATAACAAGCAGAGCAGCATCTGTGCTCTTTCCCACTGATGCCCCCCAAAATCTCAGAATCCTTTGGAAGAAGTTTTTCAGGCAGTTACAATCAACCAAGCAGAGTCGTTACCTTTGTAGGTCTGCAAGTTCAAGACTATGTGCAGATAGGATTGTGGCCCAGGAGTCTCTGCAGTCGTGAATCTCTGAGGTGGCATATGGTTTTTTATCTCTGCTCCTCACTTTGTGAACAAAGAAAAGGACCCCATTTGCAAGAAGATACAGGAAAGCCAGATCCTGTGGGTAGTAGATGTGACCCCAGAGACAAAAATCCCTTTTGCTTTCCACTACCAAAGAAAGCCCAACCACAAATATCCTCAAAAAAAAAAGGTTAATTTTTTTAAATTTATGTTCTTAACTATGAGGCCCCTTCTCTGAGTGGCATGTGAAATGAGCCCAAGTTTCATAGCTAGTTAATTTAATTAGCTCAAGAGGTGCTTTATGAGAAGGTAATCAGGACACTCAATATACAGAAATTCAAAGGAACACTGAGCATCTTTCCTTTAGGGATTTTCTCCTTCCACCCTTAAAAAAATTAAATGAAGACAGCATTGTAAAGTCCTCACTAGCATTCTATTTGTGGCTCATGCTTCTGAGGAAAGTTGAATCCACCCAAAAATGAACCTGTGGGTGTAAGTAAGAGTTTCCCATCCAATCCCAGGGAATGCAAACCTGTCTCTTTTAGGCAGCATAGGGCCATCTGGAAGTCCTGTTCTCTTCCACACCACAGGTTACTCTATCGGGAAGGATAGCTTTCTTTCTAGAGTAATATTGCCCCCACAATATGTGCAGACCCCCAACAAATACACAGATCCTCATATGGTTAAATGTCAAGTAAAATAGCATAATATTTGCACGTCACCCACACACATCCCCACATGCTCTGTAAATCATTTCTAAATGACTTCATATCTAATACCATGTCAGTGCTATGTAAAAGCAAAATGAGTAATTAATATGCTGTTAAATACATGTTATACTGAAATACTCAGGGAATAATGACAAGAAAAAAACTTTGTGCATGTTCAATATGGACACATTTTCTAATATTTTTGAACTTTAGCTGATTAAATCTATAGTGGATCACACTGCCAGTCAACTATACCACTATGTGCAAGGGATTTTCTGTTTTCATAATAACTCTGCAGTTGCTCATTCTGTGAGCAAAAAAACTGAAGCTTTGAGAAATTACCTAATATGCCTTTCCAGTTAACCTTAACTGTCAACTTGACTGAATTAAGAGACTCCTGGAGAAGTGACTGGCTCAACAAGAACCTTATAGGGGACCAATCCACAGACGTTCACAAGTAAATGTACTCTGAGGAGGGGAGGCCCAGGTGAAGAAATGCCCATGGGTGGGCCTGTCTCTCACAGGTGGTCTTCCCTTGCTCTCTGCTTCCTTTTCACCATTGAGTGAGCAGCTTTGCTCTATCACTGCCCTCCACCATGATGTCCCTGCCTTGGAGCCAGTCCATCATAGACTGAAGTTTCTGAAACCACAAACAAGACTAAACCATTCCCTCCTTTAAATCAAGTATATTAGTATTTTTCCAAGTGACAAAAAACCCATTAATATAATACCCAAAGGGCACAAGTTTGTTTTGGTTTTCAATATAGATAACACTAAGCTGAAAAAATCAGACATAATAATGTGTAATGAAGCATTTTTGGGAAAAACCAGCAGATCTGTAGTGGGTAACTAGAACCCAGAAGGTCAGGAGTTACACAAAAATGGACTATCACAAAATAATCCCTCCAGTGGAGGAAAACGGAGGGTGGGGGGCTATTGAAAGACAGTGTGGAGCATACCTCAGAATATCCCTTGGGGATGAAGGAAGCTAGGATGTTCATCACTCATAGTTACAGCTTTTTATGAGAAATATAAATTCCCAGTCACTTACAAGCTTTCTAAGAGAAGCAGTGACAGGGGTTCAACCCCTTGCCAGTCTCTTTGTTCTTTAGCAGAAAATACTCAGATACCTTTCAGATCTTCTGATACCCAAATAACACCTTCCTTGGGTAATTCTCAGACAAAATACTCAAAGTTCTCATTCCTGGACAGCAGCACTGCAAAGGAACCACCCTTCCCAGGGGAGCAGGTTTCTTCAAGGTTACTCCCCTCCCCTGCTAGAGATGGTAAGACCTTGTCCTGTCAGTGTGGAGCCCAAGGCCTGGTCCCCTGGCCTCCCTCATCAGTTCCACAGGGCTGTCTCTGTACCTGGGCTCCCTGCAGTGGCACTGTGGGTGAGTCTTCTTTCTGCCAGCCCCATGTCCCTCACACTCTTACAGGTAAGGACCAAAGAATGTTTTCTAGTGAACTTTCTGCTGCAAATTCATGCCTCCAAGTCAAATTCCTGAGAAGTCAAACAGGTGAAATGGAAAAGCATCTGGAAGCAATAGACTCAAAACTAGCAAAGAGACATGAAAGAGGATGGAGGTATTGCACTATCAGAGTCAGCTCTGGTGTCTGGTAATCACAGCATGCATTGCTGTAAGTTGCTAAAAGGTCAGACAGGCCATCTATCATGAGTTTGCTAAGTCAAACTTAATTAAGCTTTGAACTCACCAAAATAGCTGGATATATATTCAAGCTTACTCACATTTTGAAAACCTGTTCCTTAGGATTATACCACATGCATGAATGCTCTGAGAACTGGAAACTGTCCAAGGAAGGCATTACCTGTGGACATGATAGTAGTGGTGGTGATGGCAAATTAAGTTTTAAAAAGTGGCAAGGGTTATATGGAAGATAAGATAAATAACTCTCCCCAGATTCTGGCCCTCCAGACCCAATCAGACCTGAGCAGACCAGAGTTTTCTAACTGAAACTGGTCTCCACTTCCAACTTGTCAGAGAAGAATGAGAAGAAGCACAACCCTCTTCTCTATTCTTGCAAGCATCCTTTTACCTCGTAAAGGTCTTCCCTTCCGACCTCTTCTAGCCTGATTTCTTCCCCCAACTGCAGCTATAGAAGCAGTCAGGCAGGTCTTGTTTCCATTCCATCCCTGTACTGTGTTGTTTTTCATTCTCAGGGACTCTGTTCAGGCTTTTGTCTTGCTCAGAAATGCCCTACTATGTTTTCTCCCTTTTATTTAAATCCTATCTCAACTGCCCAGCTTCAAAACAAGGTCCTCTTCATCTAGCAAGTACTGACTGTGTGCTTCAGTCCACAAGGACCTTTCCCTTGTCTCATCACCAACCACACTCAAGAGATGTGGTATGTATCCCTGATGTCATTTTTGGTATAACTGATTAATCTCAGTCTGTCATCTGAGACCTTAACTAAAAATATCACCCCCTTCACCACCTGAGATCTTCCCTATCCTGAAACACAGGGACACTGAAAGCACTCTCAATAAATAAATAAATGCATTGGTGGTTTATTACATGAAAACTAAGAGCTGACAGTGACTTCTAGTTCTCACACTCTCCTGGAATTGCAATGGATTAAATTAGGTACCTACTTTTTCCCTTCCGTATTCTCTCCCCAATATTGATTGAGACATATTTCATGATGGGGAAGAAAAGGGTGTTTCTTTTTCCATTTTCTTCCTCTATGTCTATCTCCAAGCCTTTATCAAAATAAGTTACATTGATATGCATTAAATGTTCCCCACTTTTAATCTAAAAAGCAGACACACAACTGGCAAGCACCCTGGTCCTCCAGGTACAAACCATAGGGGGCCTGTGAAGCTGAATACACCAAGATGGAGGGACTGCTGAGCAAGAGCTCACATCTATCCATAGGTGGAATAATGGGTTCAACCATGCTAAGACACAAGGGACCAATGCAGGAAGAGTGTAATGCCTGCAGTGAGACTCTGGGTGTATTAATTAGCATGCTCAGTAGTGTGGGGCTGACACAAGAGCCATTGTTCACAACTTGGAAATAAAAGATTGAGGAGGAAAAAGAACAAGGTTTCCTTTTGAGTCAACATCAATGTGTTGTTTGAAAGCCAAAAACTTGGGCTGAAATCCTGGCTCTGCCCTTTTGAGGAGGCCACTCAAGTAAGTCACACTGGCTTTTAAAGTCCTTTATGCTGTTTCAGGCTTGCTGGCATGATTACAGTAAAACACCTAGCTTTAGACTAGGTAATGTGTTCCCCGTGGCCAGTATAAAGCTGTGCTCACACAGAGGCCATGTTTCCCAGCCCTCTTTGCATATAAATGGGACCATGGGACGCTGCATTAACCAACAGGCTGTGGACATCAGTGGTACCTACCCCCTCTAGACCTGACACATAGGGGCCTCAATGGAAATTTCTGGTTACTCACCTAACAAATCTCTTGATACACAAGATACAGCAGATGATATTACACTGTAGAGGTTGGAAAAATTAAAAGAAAAAAGCAACCTGGTCTCTTAATCATTTATATGATGAGAACCATCAATCAAATTTACATAGTAGATACAAGAATGTTCAAGAAATAAACTACCATATTAAGGTCCTGAGACATCAGGACTTGACAGTCAGAGATGCTGACCTTACCTTAGTCAAAACAAGAGTTACATAGGATATCTTAAAATACTTAACATGTGTTCTTGAATGCTTTCTGTTGCTGTAACAAAGTACCTAAGAAAATCAACTTGTAAAAACAAAATGTGAATTTATTCTCCAGCTCTGGAGGTCCTAGTGCATGACCGGTTGGCTCCAGCACTGTGCACCTGTGGTGAAGCAACACATCTCAGTGACAGCAAGTAGAGAAGCAAAGCTCACCTTATGGCCAGGAAACAAAGATGAGAAAGATGAAGAGACTAGGGTCAGACAGCCCCTCTCAAGGGCATGCCCCAATGATCTTAAACCTTCCTGCTAGGCTTCATAGATCCACTACCTCCCAAAAGCTCCATCATAAGATGAAGCCTGTTAACATACAAGTTTTGGGGAACATTCAACATCCAATGTATAGTACCATGCCCAGCAATAAGAAAGCACGGAATATATGGTTGTCTTTTTTTTTAATTTTCATTTAGGTATTGGATACAGGATCTCACTACAGACTTGTAGTGATCCTCCTGTCTCAGCCTCCCCAGAAATGGGATTACAAGTATGCACCACCACATTGGGTTTTGGTGGATGGCACAGCATGTCCAGGTTCCCAGGGCTGGCACAGCATGCAGTACCAGGCATCGAACTCAGGTCCTTGTGCTTGCCAGCCAGGCACTTAAATTGCTGAAGTATCTCCTTAGCCTGGTTGTTATTATTTTTTACGCCCTAATTCAACTCAACACTTTACAGCTTTGACTGGTGCTGCCAGGCACTGAGAATGATACAAAGGTCAATTTTTAAAAAGCAGAAACTCCTAGTCTACTCTACTCTACTCTACTCTACTCTACTCTACTCTACTCTACTCTACTCTACTCTACTTTACTCTACTCTACTCTATTCTACTCTATATCATTCTTTTCTTCTCTGTTCTGCTCTGTGCTACTCTACATTCTATTCTATTCTATTCTATTCTATTCTATTCTATTCTATTCTATTCTATTCTATTCTATTCTACTGTATTCTTCTATCCTGGAATTCTAGGCAGGGACTCCTATTCTAGTGATGAAATTAGGCACATAATGTAATTACATTACAAGGCAAATTATATTAAATGCTTTAACACTTCGTCAATGAGAAGGGGTGATCACTTTTAGTTGAAGAATGTGAAGTGATCTTGGATAAGAGAAAACATAAATGGGGCTTTACAGTACAATTTATACTTTGACAGGTGTGCCAACGTCCAGAGAACTAGGGAAAGAAAAATTCTAGAATCTGGACATCTGAAAATGTCCCAGTAGAAAATCCCAAATTACTTCTCTACTCTTCTGTACAGAAAGGCAAGGGAGGAGGAGATACGATGTGTCAGAGTGCAGTACAGAGTACCAGGTGTTTGGGCTGCCGTACGGCAGAAATGAGGGCTGAAAGTACCAACTGACAAGGACCTCAACCATCACACTAAGAAGTACAGATTTTACTGCATTACTTATAAAGTACATTATCCATAGCTCTGATTGGAAATGACAGAAACTCAACTGCAACTATGTTAGGAAAACAAGACTATGTATAGGAAACCACATGTAAGATTAGAGTTGGTTCTTGGGGACAAATAGAACCAGGGACCTGAATACCACCAAGAAGCTCAGTAACAGTCCCCATACTCTAACTCCTTCACTAATCCTTTCTCATAATTCTGTTTTAAATTATACTATTTAAAATTATTTATTGATTGATTTGTTCAGTACTTTATCATATAAACTTCCCAAGAACATAGGTCAGTTTATTTACGGCAACATCCCAGCTTTCAGCATCACCTCTAGCATGCCTGGCACATAGTAGACGCTCCTTAGTTGCGCCACATAATTTCATACATTTGCAAGAAGGCTTGAACAACTCAGTACATCTGTGATTAATGTGCCCCATGAGTCACCAATAGCAATGAACTCCTGGATTTTCAAGGCTGAAGGTCAAAAACTGGACTCCAGTGAACCAGTGAAATCAAAGAGTAGAATCATCTTGTGAAACAGGCCATTAAACCAAACAGTCTAACAATTCTCTGTCAACTCCTGGAGGCTACTTTGCAATGGCTAACTCAGAAATGTATCATACATCTGGATCCAAGTTCTATCTCTGAAACCTCTGGGTATAGAGAACAAGAGGGCTTTCTATCACAGAAAGGGCCACCATGGCCTTTTCCCACTCTGCCGTCCTGCAAACAGAAGTCCATATGGACCTCTTCCAGAGAGTCTTCACTAGACTAACCAAGACATACTTAATATCCTTTTGGAGGGCTAGCCAAATAGCTCAGCAAATTAAAGCACCTGCTTAGACAGATGCAGGGGCCAAAGTTTGATCCCCAGGCCTGCCCTGCTAGCCCCATCCCCAGGGAGCGCTGAGACAGCAATTGAGATGGGGCATGGTGGCACGCGCCTATAATCCCAGCACTCGGGAGGCTGTAAACAGGAGGATCACTAAGAGTCTGATCTATGCAGTGAGACCTTGTAGACCATGTCCTAAAAATACCAAAAATAAAAGTAATAATAATAATATCCTTTTGGATGTTTATCAGATACTACGACTATCTCCTCTCTCTTTCCTGAGGTCCTGCAAGGTCTTTTACCTTTGCCAAGGCAGAAATTGTTTAAATGTACTAGAGAATTCCACATCTGTTCTCTCTGGCATCATGTGAGGAAAAATGATCACAGTCCTATTTTGAGCCTTTTTGTCTGAAATAGCCTTTTCCTATTTTCACTGTCATTTGACTAAAAACAGCCAAAGTTATTTCAGGTTCAAGGCAAAGAATCATAGCATAATATTCTGGATGGGTTGACTTTTTTTAGCCACTCCACCTCCACCTCTCTGACTTTGAAAATTTGCACTATGATTTGCCACTACTTTGTTCTTGTGTTGCTCTGTAAATAAACAAGGTACCACGGCCTTATTTTGTATTTTTCCATGTTTAGACTGTGATATATATTTTTGTTTGAACAGATAAATACCACCAGAAGCCACAGAACAACAAAGGAATAGCAACATATTAAATACCAATATTTTTTTTGGAAATTTAAGGGAGACTATCCGTCTGAAAAAAGGAAATGAAGAGAATTAAGTAACATGGACAATAGCACTCCCCAATTTCCTCAGCGGACAGAGCAGTTTTTCTGGGGAAGGTAGACAGTATTGTTCATAAAATATATCTATATTAATATACTCAGTATAAATACAAAGCCTTTCAAATGATTCTAAAATCACCTCTTACCATATATTAGGCTGAAATAATGGTCATATCATTAATAGTACCAGAAAATTATTTGCTTCACCTTACAAATCTGTTGCCAGATCTAAGCTTCATCATGATTAAAGAGACCAGTTTTTGCTATTCCATTCCTAAATCTCATCTGGCCGCATCTGGATCCAATATTATTTATTTACCAGCAGGTAATCAACACATGAATTCCATCTGTGGCTATGTTAGTCAGCTTTCTGTCATTGTGAAAAATACCTGAGAAAATAAATTTCACAGAGAAAAAATTTATTTTGGCTCATAGTTTTGGAAAATCCATGATCAGTTAGTGCCATTTCTTTGGACCTGTGCTAAAGCAGAAAATCCATGCAGAAGCTTGTGGCAGAGCAACATGTCTCACTTTATGACCAGGAAGCAAATAGAGAAAAGGAACAAAAATGACATCCAAATTCCCTTTGAAAGCAATGCCCAATAACCTAAAGACCTTCCATGAGATCCTGCCTCTGAAAGTCTTGAACTAAGCAACTAATATATAGGACTTTTGGGGACATTCAAGCCTTAAGCTATAGCAAAGGCTCTCATCAATTTGAGACTCAAATTACCATCCATCCAAAAATCTTTATTCAACAGCAATAAGATACAAAGATTCATTTTCGAGGCTGCAAGGGAATGAGAGAGATGAATTTTCTGTCCTCTCAAGCTGTTAGTCTCATAAAAGAAAAAGAGACAAGTCATAAATATTCTAAGACAAAAATATGTGTCTTTAGAGATGAGAAGGAGTGATGTATTAAAGGAAAAGATCTCTGGACATGAACTATATCTGCTCCCATCCTAAACATATCAGTAAGATATAAATACAGTAATAAATGATGACTATTCTTTAAGGTTTCACCATTTACCAATTTTTATTTTCTCTCTGCACTACAATTGGGCTCCAGCTGATTTTTTTCTGTGCTTTCTTGACCCCTAGACTTGAACTTTGAGTGTGGATTTGATCAAGGAATTCTCCATATAACGGTCACTTTATTGGGCCAGTAGCTGCCTGAGATGGTTCCTCCTTACCACAGGAGAGGCATGTGGCCCCTGACTTTGGATAGATGAACCTTATGCATTTTTTGTAATGAGAGAAATATTTGTTTTAGGAAATGCCATTTATGAATTCTGTAATCTCAAAATGTAAAAATAATACACCCCTGTAAAAGCAAGTGATACCTTCCTTGGTCCCTTTCTGCCCACCACCTCTCTTTCGGAGTTTGTTCTGATCAGTAAAATGAATCAAAGTTAGAATAACCACTACCATTGTCACATGGCACAATACTGTGAAAACTTTTGTTAGTGCTATAAGACTGATTGATCTTGCAGGTAGAAACTTTTGCTTCAAAAGGTTCCTTAAAAGGAGTTAGGGGTATAAATCACTCCAAAGCCTAAAGTAACTGAACTGGGGCAAAGAGGAAAAATATTCTACTTAGCTTTATTCCTTTTTATACTCTAAGAAAGAAATAAACATATTTCGAGGATGTGAGAGTCTAGAGCTTAGTGATAGAAAAAGTCTAATGGAGGAGAATTCACCAAGAAAATTTTTTTCTAAGCTGCACTTTGAGTGTGTCATAGAATAAGGGGGGCAAGTTCTGTCTGGTGAGGTATGTTTGATACATCTTTTCAGGAGGAATGCATGGTGTTAAATTTAAGTTTCTTTACTGTTCTGAGCTATCTTTGCCCTCAAATACTACACAACCACATTAAGTTTGCACCACCCAACAGTGACCTATTTATGAACCTGAAGGGGAAGAAAGAACAGGGCTCCTGAGAAGTTTAGGGCAAAGCAGTAATAGAAGAAAACAGATGCAAGATTCAGCACCAAGCTATGTGTGACTCACGTGGACTGGGGATGGATATTGTCATAGATTCTGAGGGAAATAGACTCTTTTCCTCAGCAGTCCTAAAAGCCAAAGGCCTTAGATAAGCCTGGGGCCATGTTTCCTGCTATGGAGAGAGAGTCCGACTGAGAGTGAAGTCAGCATAACACAAAGCAGAGCAAGAGCCAGAGAACCAGAGAGATTTGAGGACATCATTTGAGCCCATGGATCCAGCCATACCTGAAATCCTGTTGACCCCTGAGGCCCTCCAGATTTAGACTCCAGAGAAAATCCTCTTATTTACAAGCAAGAGTTTCTGCCTCGTACCTTGGTTGATGTGTATACTGATACATCCAGTCTACTCCACACAGTAAGACTCAGCAAACTATTCCTGTAAAACACCAGAGAATAAATTCTTTAGACTTTGAGGGTTATAAAACCCCTGTCACCACAACTCAGCTCTGCTGCATAGCACAGAAATAGCTGCGGATGGTATGTAAATGAGGAGGCAGAGTTATGTTTCAATAAAATTTTATTTATAAAAGCAGGTTGAGCGGATCTTGCTATAATGCTGTGGTTTGCTCTACATATGCTTGAGATGGTAAATTTTGGAAATAAAAAACTCTGAATTTGTGTTTCAGAAAATCCCACAAGGTAAATACTTTATAAAGAAATAAGAAGCCATAGAGAAACATTTTTAAATAACATGGCATAACAGATTGTGCAATGTTCCTTCTTGTCCACTCTTTCCGTGGAGTCAAACATAAAACATCAAGAGTTCAGGAAACTTAGCAATTAATATTGGACATTTTAAGCCCAAATGAGGTAAAGTTTGAAATTGACCATCTAATCAATACTAAGCAAGATAATAAATATAATGCAGCTTTAGTCATATTTGTGCATTATATTTTGATAATGATTTTTGCACGTGAGTCATAATCAGATAAAAATCAGGTGTGCATCGATATGTTAAACATAACTGCAGAAAATACAGACAAAGGCTTAGCTTTTCCATCCCCTAGTTATCTACTACTTTCATGAGTTCTTGAAGATTTCGACTGGGTCACTTAGTGTATTTATTTGAATTAGCTAAATCCTAGAATTCTTTAGAATGGCAGCAATCTCTCTGGGGACCTCAGAATCAGGAAAGCTAATCTCTGTGCACAGTAAGCCCCTAGTACTAGTCTTTATCTGGATAACTCAGTCTCCTTGACACACGTTATGATGTTCTATACTTAGGTTTCCATTTACGTATTCTTTCTAGGCCAGAAGAATCTGGTCCCTAAGAAGCCAATGTCTCAAAGAAGGCCAAGAACTTAGCATCTGGGATATGAAAACTGTCACTATGTCCACTGCCCCCAGGATTTGAGAACCCCAAAACATTATTCCCTCTTTCAGACCCCAAGATCAAATGTGCCTCTCTACAGCTCATCAGTGAGATAGCACTTTGGACGGGTTTCTTACCAGTATCCCAGGACCCACTGTGGAAATGTGTGGAGACTCCAAAGACTAAGATTGGAAATTCCATTCAACCCAGCTAGTCCCCTTCCAGTTATTTTTCCAAAAGAACCACAAACATCATATCACAGCAATATATGTGTACCCATGTTTATATCAGCACAATTTATCATAGTCAAATCTTGAAAACAACCAAAATGCTCATCACCTGAGGAATGGATCCAAAAAATGTGATACTTTTTTTCTGTATTTAGGATAGGGTCTACAGAGTCTCACTAACTAGATCAGACTCATAGCGATTCTCCTATTTTCAGCATCCCAAATGCTGGGATTACAAGTGCAAACCACCACACCCAATCTCAAGATGTGATGCTTTTATTTTTTTAATTTTTTCAGAACCGGAGATTGAACTCAGGCCCTTGCGCTTGCCAGGGAAGCACTTATTCCACTGAGCCATCTCCCCGGACCCTAAGATGTGATGCTTTTAAACAATGGAATATTACTCAGATATAAAGACAAGCTTGAGGCCTCTATAGGTAAATGGATTTAACTAGAGGCTATACTCATAAATGAAATAAATCAGACTCAAATGTGTAAATATTATATTGTCTCCCTAGCATAAGAAACTGAAAATAAATAAAATCTGAAAGGTATAATAGATATAGGAAAATGGAAAGAAACAACATAAGGAAAAAACA
>NW_004524647.1:1869647-1882027 GCF_000260255.1 Octodon degus
GAAAGAAGAAAATTAAAATAGCTTTTGTTTGAATTTCCTTAAACAGTCATTTGATGAACAAGCATCATCAGCTCAAGTAAACATACAAAATTCTTTTATCTGATCTCTGTTTTAAGAAATTGAAATCTAAGGCCTTGCAGCAAATTTTCCCAAAGGAATCATGGAAAGTGAAATGAAAACCACACAGACAGAAGCCTTCATGACATCTCAGTGAAGAAAGCAACTGCTGGTGCTTTCAGTGCTCCAGACTAGTGCTGTCATCTGCCACCTCGAGACAAAAATTATCCTAAACATTCAGGTAGACCCTGAAGGAAAGTTTGAAGAATGCTAGAACAGGACTATTTGGGCCTATTTGAGGATACTAGATCCTAGAATGCAACCAAAAATTCATAGACTCAATCAAGATGATGCAGTAAATTTTTTTTATCATCTTATTCTCTACCTTTACCATTTTTTACACAGGTCCAAAAAGGATGTCTGAGTATGCCAACAAGACCTAACTTTACACCCAGGATTTGACTGGCATATGCTGACTTCCCCAGAGTGTACTTCACACATAAAGTTGGGTGTCCTTGGGAACCTTTCCATGTCTTTCTACACTTTCATTTTCTTATATTTCTGTGGGTGATCTCATTTATTCTGTATGTGGAGAATATTAAAGCCAAAATTTTAATTCCAACATATCTTCTATATTAAGGAAAATCTATATGCCAAGTAACTGAACTTGGCTATTGTATAAGATTCAGACTCACCAAAGCCAAGACCACCTCACTATCAGTTAATGTACCACGTACATTTCTTCTCCTGCCCTTCCAGTATCAGGTAAAGGCATCAAACCAAACTATGGACCCAGAATCATTCTTTGCCCTTTGGTTTGTTCCATCCTCAAAGCCAATAGAATATTAAGAGTTGCAATTTCTACTCTGGTAATCTACATCTGTCATTCTTTCCAGCAAACAGACCATTCATTGATTGATTGATTGATTCGTTCATTCATTCATTTGTTCAATATTTACTGAGTCCTTATTCTAATCTAGGTGCTGTTCTAGGTGATCTGAGATACAGTTGTAAGTAAACAAAAACAACTTCTATTTTTGCATAGCTACATTTAAGTATGAAAAGACAGAAAATAAAAATGCACAAAATAGTTGTAAAATTATGTAACATGTTAGGTCATCTGTACTGTGAAAAAAATAAGAGAGAACCACATAAATAATTGAGCTGTTCTGGGAAAGGCAGGTTGCAGGGTTAAGTATAGAGACAGAGTAAGCTTGCTTTAGCAGATGAGGGTGGAGCGGGAGGATATAGAGAAGCTGAAGGAGTGAGCCCAGGGCAAGTTTGGGAGGAACAGATGCAGGAGCAGCTGGAGGAGAGGTCTGAAGGAAAGCCAGAGTGGGCCACAGGGGTTTACAGAATAGCGACAAGGTCACCAGGGAAAGAGAGGGGTGAATGGTGGAGAGGACAGTAGAGCCAGTGGGATTTTAAGATTGGCTAAATGGGGTCATATAGCAGAAAAAAAAATCAAGATTCCAAGGTTTGTTCTGAGCAGTTAATAGGGAGGAGCTGCCACCAAGTGAGCTTTGGAGGGTTGGGGTGGAGCAGCAGGGTGGCAGAGAGGGCAAGAGCTCTGAGTCACAAGAAATGTGAGATGCCTGTTAGACACTGGAGGACAGGCAGCAGGTAGGCGGTTGGGTGAAAGCCCACAATTAAGGAAAGATGGTCAAACTAAGATGCAGCCTAAGCCCAGGTCTACATCACCACTCACCTGTGTTATTGCAATAATCTCATGAATAGAGCCCAGCTCCAATGCTCAGATGCATAGTTCACCTCCACATTCCAACCAAGAAGCTATTTTTTTCTTTTTTCTTTTTTCTTTTGTGACTGGCTCACTCTGCCCTGGGGTTGTGGCTGGAGTGGCCTGTGGTGACAGAGACTGAACCACAGTCCCTGTGGTTGCCTAAGCTTGCCTAACCAGGCACTTTAGATCACTGAGCTATCTCGCCGGCCCCAGGAGTTATTACTAAAACCAGAATCAACTCCATTTCTCAGCTGCTTAAAAAATCACTGATTTTCTCTAGCCTCAAAATCTCTTTCACAGCCTGGGACTCAGATCTATATTTTTGATCCTCCCTCATTAATGCTAACAATGCATTATGGAGATGACACACTAGTTTCCTAACTAATCCACAGTCCTGAACATTAGCAGTTCTGTCATATCTCCAAGAGCTTGTTCATGTTCACTCATCCTACAATATCACTCCTCCCCCACTTTATCTCCTGGCAAACCCTGTCACCTTTAAAGTCCTAATTCGTATGTCACCTCCTTGCTCAACCTTGCTTTACATCTCTCGGCAGAATAAATTCCTCTTCTTCCCGTCTTGCCATTGCACTTTATATATTCCTCTAGTGGTGATACAGCTTTCTATCCTTGACTGATCCACGGACCAGACACTACTTTTCTTCACTCCTCTGAGCCAGTGGTTAGCACAGTGTGTAGCAAAAACACATTGAATTGCAATGAACCGAAATAAACCCAGCTGCCTTCTTAGTGTGTACATCATTTTGGCACAATCTGGGTGCCTAGGGGCAGAAGAGAGAGAATGAGGTGTGATTGGCTCCATCACATGGCAAGGCAGAGGCTGCTGGTCGGGCTGGGGCTCCCTACAGGTGGAGGAGAGCCTCCTGAGAACCCACAGCGGGCAGGAGCTTCTCCTTTATTCCCTCCCAGCACAGTGCTAGCAAAGAAGAACAGTAGAGGTAATGGGCTTGAGATCTAACTGTAGGGGTTTTGTTTATGCATAAAGAATGTCCTCATTAAAGCAAGAAATGAGATGGAACTTGCCAGAGAAACATTAAGGGAAATAGAAAAATGCTCTCTAAATTCATCAGGTGCCTGGGACAGCAGCAGGCCCCTCAGCTCATCATACTGTGTTTCCCTCATACATTTTCAAAGAACTCACAGGGCCCAGTGATGCAGTTTATTAAGAAACACACTTCCACCCCTCTATCCCCACAAGCTTCCCTTCTCTGCCAACTCTGTGACTGTCTACCATCTAGAGCAGCCACCCTCCTGCTCCCAGGACAGGCCTGAATTCAAAGGTCTTTGAAAAGTTGGAACTTTAAAAATAATTAAACAAAATTCTTTCCCATTTAAGGAGGAAATGAGAGAGGCTTCTTGTCTCATGCTAAGAGGGATTTTCACCTCCAACTAGAGAAATAACCAGCCACAAAGTTATCCCTGTGCTCTCACAGGAAACTTGGGGCCAATTCCTGGTTATTATGTACACTGAAGGCTATGGAGAGGCTCTGAGTCTTAAATGTGATAAATGAGGCTCTTTGGAAGAAAAGCGAAGTAAGAGGGCCTCGAGGTAGACGTCTTCTCCTCAGTAGGCTTTGGTTCTCATTTGTTTCTAAGGAAGACACAGTGACGGTCTGGAATGCTCAAGCCTATTCTCACTGAAACAGTAAAGTCAAAATCTGATATTCAAATGGGGACATTTAAATCCCACAGGACAGGGAATTCTTTTTCCTTTCTTCACTACAATATCCTTGGCCAAAAGAACAATGCCAGGTACAGAGTGGGGCTCCATAAACCTTTGTTTAACAAACACTGATGCAAGACACTTAAATATTAGAGGCAAGTGGGGGGACAAGAATCAAACACTGTGGTAAGAATAAGAAGTTGGTCATTATATATTTTAATCTAATTAGACAAGTTGTCCTTTTAAGGTTTAAGGGAACACAGTGATGATGTGCTTTTCGGAGTCTATTACTTTTATTCCTAATGTGTGTGTGTGTGTATAAAGCAAAGCAAGATTAATGGACCAGTTCAGCTAAATATCTATGAAAGGTAGGCATCTTGGAAATAGCCTACTCTTTTTTGCTCCTTTTTTCCATTTCCCCTTAATTTTCTGCTTACCTTTTCACCCTCCTCTCCTCCAATCCCCTCTCCTCCACTCCCCACCACTCATTCACAAGCAAGCCATAGCTAAGTTGTATGGTTCCAGCCTCTGTTCTGGATGCTTCTGAGTCCTCTCATTTCCTCAGCAATAGTCCCCCCAGAAGTCTCCTGTCTCCAGGTCTTCACAGCCATATCCTTTTCCCACCCCACTGCCCAAGCAGCCCTTTTAAATTGCTGGGCCTTCCTCCCTAAAGAACAACATTCACATGTTTTGGTGGCACTAAAACCTCGTCTTGTTCACCTCCAGCTAACCTGAGAACACATGCCTTTTGTGTGAAGTATCACTATCATTTCTCCCATTGACTGCTTAGCACATCCATATTCATTCCTCATGACCAAGTGTCTTAAGGATTCAATATAACCAAAAATATCAAAAACTTAAACCTCCAGACCATTATACCATCCAGCATGCCTAGGAGTAGAAAGTCATGCTATGAACTTTCCCAAGAATCTAAAAGACTTCTTAATCCCTGGTACTGAAAGAAGGAAGGAAGGAAGGAAGGAAGGAAGGAAGGAAGGAAGGAAGGAAGGAAGGACTAAGTCCTGCATTTCTATAGTTACTTGTCACCTATGCATGGCCTCAGAAGTGGCACTGTGGATGTCATTGCTGCTTAATCTATTTAGCATCTTCCTTGCCTCTGATTCTGTGACTTCTTGTTTCATTCCCTGCAGTGGTGAAGCCATCCAATTATTGCCTTCTTAATGAAATGAAATAATATACTTTCTCCAGCAGTGAGAATTAGAATAATTTGGGATCATATAATATCATGAGTAGCTCAGAAATCATTTCACTCAATTTGTTTATTCCTGCAGAATTAAAAAAGAGACTTTCAAAAAGATAAACTAAACATTTAGCATCACATCTCTTTCTGTCTCAAAGGCTATGTATCAGGGATGATGATGAGATATGAACATAGCTCATATACTAGTCAGCTTTGCAATATTATAATAAAATATCTGAGATAATTACTTTAACTTATGCAGGCAAAAAGGTTTATTCTGACTTATGATTTTGGAGCATCCAACCCAAGTTTGGCCAAGCTATTTCTTTGGGTCTCTGGTGGGAATGCCAGGTGATAATGGTGGGGAGTGATTAGTGAAGTAATCTGTCCACATGTATGAGGTAGCAAATGCCATAATCTGGAATAGTGAGGAAATGCAGTATTTTGAAAGATTTCAATATTTCTTATTATTTTTACATTTATAAAATGCAAAAATCTGTTTTGCTTCGTAACACAAATACAAGAAAATTATGCTCACAGTTATACAGAAAGTTGTGATAATCCTCTACTTAGGACTTTAAGAAAAGCTATTTTAGAAAGAACATTTGGGGAAGAACTGTCAATGTAATAACATTTAAGATTAAGCATGATACGAAAAAGAATTTGTCAGGTGATTGCGATGATATAGAACTGTGACATCATATGGCATTTCTACAATATCCATGTAGTTCATATTAACCAGTATTTAGAAAGACTGAATCCTTTATTTGACAGGCTTTACCTTCACTGTCAACCTCCTTCAGTTCCCTTGTACCTCCTTCAGATGAAGGGTACTGTTACAGCTTGAGTCAAATGTCCCCGCAAAGCCACACGCTGTCATAAGAGAGGTTTTTTCAGAGGTGGCTAAATCTAGAGTGATTCATTTGTGGTGCAAAGCTAAGGTTAAGAACATGAGGATTAAGAGAGGATGATTACTAAATCAAAACACTGATTGATTTGGCACTACCTAATTCCAGTAACCTGGATACCATATAAGGAACAGAAAAAAAGCTTATGTCTGTCTTATTGCTTTGCTACCTTCTGCGTGCTATGAACTATTCTCTGAGAAACTAGCCTACCTTGGAACCAGCCAATTATGGACTGAATCCTCTATAAACTGTAGATAATCCTCTATAAACTAAATAAGCTTTTCCTCCTTTAACTTGTCAGTGTTGGGTATTTCATCTCAGCCACAAGATAAGCAACTATGACAGAATTCAATGCCAGAGAAATAGGGTCATTGTTGTAACATTAGCAGGTCATGTGGCTCAAGAGCCTTTGGAACTGGCTTGCCAGAAAGGGAAAACTTTGGGAAGATTTGGAGATGCTGGATACAAAAGTGGAGTTGTATTGTATGAAGCTGCACTTGATGAGAGGTTCTGGTTCAGAGCTCAGAAGATCAGAATTCTGATAAAAGTTCTGTCAGTAAAGACTAGACTCACGAGACAGCTTCTAGGAAGAAACACTGTTCTGGCTGTTGGACTCCAGACAATGTGTTGTGCTACATGGAAGGTTTATCTACATTTTGTTCATGTCCAGCAACTTTACACAAGCCTAAGATTAAGGGTGCTAGACTAATTAATCCTGCAGAAGAAATTTCAAGGCAGTCTAATTTGAGGCAGTGGCTTGGATACTGGTGGGGAATTTTAGCCAAATTTATGTTGAGAATGAAGAGCAAAAAACCCAACTAAATGATTCAAAACATTGTGAGTTTGGCCACAAAGGAAACTCCAGTAAAGTTTCAGCCTGCAAAGATGAAACAGAGAAGAAATTGGTTATTGAAAAACTAGCAAGGAAAAGGCAAGTATTTCAGAAGAAAGCAATAATAACAAAAAATAGCCAGAGGACATCACAGGAACTAGAAGAACTCTAGTCTTTGCAGCTTCAGAGTTGCAAAGGTGAAAGAATTTGCTTCGAGAGTACAGCCCTAGAGCATCACACTTCAGAATGGCCATGACCAAGCGAAGCTCTTCCTCAACACTGGGTTCAGAGTGCTCAGTGACCCAGGCCCTCACCTACCTCCCGCCATCCTCACAGTTATGTCCTCAAGTCACTCCTTTCTTCTGGGATAAATAAAACCTGTGTTGAGCCCTGGATCAAGGCCTTTGTTCTGGATAGCAGTGATCGTGGCCAAATTTAGGGCCCTTGGCTCCCACAACTGCGGATATGCCTTAGTGACTTTATTCTCACAGTGGGTTGCACTGGAAGTGGTAGATTGAAATTAACTCACTAGAATTCCAATAACTTTTCTGGGGATCACAAATGTGAACTTCCTGGGTTGTGACAAAGACCAGGGAGGGCTCTCAATAGCACCACCCTGTTCCTGATAACCTGGATGTAAGATAAGGAACAGAAAGAAGCTTATCTTCTTCCCTTGTTGCCTTGCTACCTACTGCCCACTATGAACTGTTCTCCTCTGTGAAGCCACCCTGCCCTGCGGCCAGCCAATTACAGACCAAAACCTCTATTAACTGTGAGCTAAATAAGCCTTTCCTCTCTTAATTTGTGGGCATTGGATATTTTATCTCAACAATGAGAAAAGTGACTAAGACAAATAACCTGACATGAGATAAGTTACTGTCCTGATAAGGTTTGAAGACTTGGTACATTAACTTTCTAGGAGTTTCTTCATTTTGTAGTATTGCCAACAAAATATAGATCAATATACTATACAAATGTGCATAAAGGAATGGGTGGGTTGTATATACCTGAGTTAGCTTTATGTCACTATTATGAAATGCCTTCAATAACTGACTAAATAAGCAGATTTATTTTGGCATGTGGTTTTAGAAGTTCCAACCCATGAGTAGCCGTCCCTGCTTCTTGGAGCCTGCAGCAAGGCAGCATTTAGGGCAAGGTGAGCAAAGCTTACATCATGGGACAAAGATGACAGCTGAAGAGACAGACACAGGGGAAGGAAGAGGACGGCAGAGATGGAGGAGAAGAAAGAGGAGAAAGATGAGAAAAAGAAGGAGAAGGGGCGGGAGGAGGGGGAAGAAGAGAGAAGAGCAGACTATGAGGTCCCATATCCCTTTCCAGCAAATGTTCCCATGGACCTAAAGACATCCCACTAGGCCCCTTTTAAAGATTTCACCAGCTCTCACTCTGAGAACCATGTCTTTAAGTATAACAACATTTATACATGTGTATGACACCTGAAACAAACACACAAATACTGCAAAACCTGGATACTCTGAGGAAGCATGCTGAAGGTCTTAGGATCTAGAGTAAGAGAGACTTTCTCTAGATATCTATTTGCATTATTGCTGTGGTTTGTTCCCTAAATATGTGCCTGTATTACTCTCACATTTGAATATAAAAATAAAAGGGAAGGGAGCCAAAAATAAGACAATCATCAGAATTCCAAAGTGCAAGATGGATCCACTAATGCCGTTTGCTTATAGTGGTTGGATTGAAGACACTGACACAGAATGAGTAAATTTTTTGAGGATGAGGAAGACCTTAGCACTGCTTATTCCCTTCCATCTGCTAGAAGTCACTCAGCCTAGCACACTGTTAGCAGGTTCCAATTTTAGGCTGTTTTTAAATTCATATACACATAAGGTGCTATCTTAATTTGCTTTACTGCCATAACAAAATATCCTATATTGGGTGGCTTAAACAACATAGATTTATGTTTTGATACTTCTAGATGCTAGGAGTTCAAAGTCAAAGCCAAGCATGAACTTCTGGAAAGGGTCCTTTTTCTGGCTTGCATGTAGCTCTATTCTTGCTGTTTCTTCACATGAGAGACATAGAGACAGAGTAGGAGGGAGGGCCAGGCAGGAAAGGAGAGAGGTAGAGTTCTGTGGGGTCTCTTATAGGAATACAAATACCATTGGAATTTCACCCTTTAACTCATTTTAACTTAATTCTCTCCCCCCAAAACTCCACTGCAAGCATCATCACTTTGAGGCTGTCTGCACTGCCTGCCTTTGAGTTCATAGCAATCCACAGCAATTCAGTCCATAGTCCAATCCAGACCATATCAGATGTAAATATTTAAGTGCATCCTGTAATGTTCAAATGCATTTTTTTATTGCAGCAAGCAGATTTGCCATGTAGATGTGGGTATGGTTTGGAGGACTATCTCTTTTTAAAAACACTCCATATGGTATCACACTATAGCTTTCGTCAAAAACGAGTACAGATTGAGCACTGAGTAGAGAACCTGGAGGGGGAAATATGTCCCTTTCCTCCAAACCCAGAAAGACACAGGGGATCCAAAGTAGGATCATTAAGAAAGTATCAAAAGGGTAATTAGGAAAGTCTTACGATTGCCTCCTGCTCTCATCTCCCCCTATATGGTGGAAGACTATCCTATAAACCTAAGTGAAACACCATCTGTATGCTTGCTTCTGGAAAAGGCTTAACTGATAGTACACAGGAAACAAAGCACAGTAAACTTCTAATTCACTCAGCACAGCCTCACCTTGAGAGCCTTAAAGACACAGGAAGTGTTTCCTGCACCCAATGTGGCAGTTTAAACTCTTCCTCCCGAGCTGAATTTGATTAGCTAACATTTGTAACATCTCGCTGTGTGAAGAGCTGTTCTAGTGAACACGTGGCCTCAGTTACAACCTGTCTCCACCATCCCCACCTTGAGTCTTTCTGTCCCCAGCAGCATTCACCAACAGATCATCAAAAGGCACAAGTGGGCTTCTTCTGCTATCTTTCCCTGATTGCATCTTCCCATCAAATTCCATCAAGATCCACTTTGTAAAAAACTAACATGTGTGTTCCAAGACCAGATATCCAAATTACATGCAGAGAGAAAATAACAGGATTGCAACTATCTAGCTAACAAAATGCAAGCCTGTCTTATTGTAACTCACTCCTACATTCCATTGACACCAACAGGCCTGAGATCAATACTCCATCAGCTAAGGTCTTCTCGCCACCTTGAGAGGCAGCTGGCAAGGCACCAACTTCCTACATTCTATAGCACAATTGAACCAAAAGTAGAGCCTGCCACAGACAAGGCTAGTCCTCACTGGGAACCTGGATCTCTCTAATAACCTACAAGTGCAGTGGCCAGTCTCTTATCAGCTCATTATCTGCCAGATAGAGAATTCAGTGTGAGTGCAATTGTTCTCTCCAACTATATGCCAAGTCATTCCAGCCAAATTCTGAGATGCTTAGAATTCCAAGGCTCTTCAACTGACTTCATTCTGCAAAGCACTTACTCTAATTGTGACCACGGTACTAAGAAATGGAATATTTTGATTCTTGATTTACAAGGTTTCTTTCAAAGGTTTTGAACATACAGCCTCATGTTGAGATGAAATCTTTTCCCTTTCTACACTCTTGTTTCTATTTACAGCGCTACATATTCTCTGCAGGACACACCACACATAAATTATTCAAAAAATATAAAATAGGCAAAAAAAAAACAGTGTAAGATATGAAACTTAAGTGTGCAGGGCAATAATAACCAAGGCATGCTAGAAGAGCAGAATGTAAGTGTTCTTGCCACGGAAAATACATATGGTATTCCATATATTAAATAGTTTGATTTGACCATTCCACAATGTATTCATATAATAAAACAGATAGATAGATAGATAGATAGATAGATAGATAGATAGATAGATAGATAGATAGATAGATAGATAGATAGATAGATATAGCATAGGCTGTACTTAGCAGGCAGCAACCCAAACACTTTACACTTGTTTCTTACAGCAGTCTAGGAGCTGGATGGCACCCACCTATGCAAGTGACAACACTGAGACTCAGAAAGATTAGATAACTTAACCAAAACAAAAAAGAGTTGGGAACCTATGTCAAGGAAGTGTCTAATTAGTTTTAACACAAATCCCTACTACATTTCTTAAGAATGGGGGGCTTCCCTCAATAAACAAGAAAAACAACAGTAATTTAAAATTTCATTGAATATGGTATCCCTAACATCCTCAGTACTCTTATAAAAGAGACAGTCTCTCCCACTTTGGCATCAGCAACCCCAGTAATCAAGTCAACTTACACAAAATGCACCCTCAACTGAGGGAAGGAAGAAAGGACAAGGAGGGGGAACCCCAATACTATCTCTATACTCCTATCCACCCTGGAGAGCATCTCTCTGGGGTTTCTTATGATGAGGAAACCAAAACGAAGCTCTTGTCACTAGTTTCAGGGATGCCCCCAATGTCCTTCTCCCACCCACAAAAAATTACTACCAGGTCCATTCGCTCACTACCGATTCAGAATCTGGGCTGCTCCTATAGCATCTGCTGACCTGGCCCTGCTCACCTCTGCATCACTCACAGTGCTCAGCCCATCCTACCCAGGACCAGACCTCCCTCAGGATTCAGGAAGTCAGAACAGTTTGCATTGCATGAATTATCAAGCCTTCACCTGGGCTAAGCAAACTGCAGATCATCACGACATCAGTGAATTTATCATCTTATCTCAGAAGCTCTCTTCCTAGAATAAGTTCTCTTGTCACTGCTCCTGTCTTAATAAGGAGAATCATAACCACTTTTAGAGCATGCTTAAACAGTTAAGTGTTGGAAGTGGGTGATGTGGTGTAAATAAGGGTTTAAATTAATGTATTTGCATATTACCAAGTTCTTCCTTACCAGCAACTTGTTATGTGATTTATGTAAATCTTTTCCTTTCTATAAACTACTTACAGATGACAAATCATGGACATGTGTAATCACCATAGCCCATTGCCAGACTCAAAGCAGGCATTACTAGTCCATCACCTTCAACTGAGCCAAAATTAAGTGCCACAGTCCTTCTCAGTAGTCGAGAACTATCAGTAGGCCAGATATGGCACACTAACGTGAGCCTCTTTACCATAAACTTGACTATCTCTGAGATATTTCCATTAATTTGCTCCAGCAGCCTACCTCATTTCATCAGCTAACACTCTTCTCCTTTTCCACACTCTATTATAAGTTATCAAATGAATTTGTCTACATATAATCTCATAACCTAAGAATTTAATTTGTCAGGAAATCTAGAATTGAGTAATTCTAGATTTGAGTAATTCACTCACTTATTCATTCATTCATTCATTCATTATTCAAATGCAACCATTTTATTTAATTTAGCAGCTGCCATATGACAGCCCAAATCAGGTTCTTCATTTCTAACTTGTGTTGGTGATTCCTTATTTAAGTCTGGTACTGTTCTTGCCTAGGAAGGCCATTTTCTAGTGACCCCCAGACTTGTCCTTGCCAAGATTGTCTCACTCGCCAACACAGAAAGAGGAAGGGAGTCAAAAAATATCAGTACAACATGAAAATAATTTATTGTAGGTATTGCAAGAGAAAATTGGAAAGAGCCACCTTGGATTGGTGGAGTTCCCAGACCCGGCTCATTGTTGAATCTGGGGTTGTAATCCTATCTTATGGAGTAGGGGATCCATCTCCACCCACCTCCAAAGGTTACTCTTTGGACTTGTTGCTAGGGGACTAGGCTTGGAAGTCTACTAGGGGCATTTTTTTTCTTTTTTCTTTTTCTTTTTTTCCATAATTTTATTGAGAAACAAATAGCAATGAAACAGTTTCAAATCACATTGGTAGGACAGTTTCAATAATTAACATATTGCATACTCTCTTCCTAGTGGTTATTAGCTATACCACTAGGATGCAGACATTATATCCTATTTACAAACAGTATTAGAACAAATCCCTCTATTCATTAAG
>NW_004524647.1:1884112-1885960 GCF_000260255.1 Octodon degus
GAAAGGTCACATCAAGTGATTGACCTACACTACCTATATTTGCGGAAGTACACTCAATGATGTTTACAGCAATGATGAAATCACCTAATAACACATTTCTCAACATAGCCCTCTTGTTAAAAGCAACACAATAGTGTCCTTCAAAAAAGAAAAGGAAACATGGTGAGGAAAGAAGATGGGGTGCAAAGAAGAGCACAAATTAATAGTCCTGGTTCTAAAGAATCTGGCTCTAAATAGGTCAAGCAATGGACATGACTCATCCACATGGCTGACACTGACAAAGGCTCTACATACTGAGTTACAGAGTTTCAGGTTAAATCCAGAGGGGATTTCACTGACCTTATCAGATACAACAGTTACATTTCTTGTTATATAGGTCTTGATCTTTCTTGCTCTTAACTATCCAGCAGAAAAGTATGAAAATGAAGTATAAAAAGTAAATCCATATAATATGATGAGCTGTAAAATTCTCAAGTCAACAATTTTGGACATTGACAGTCTTATGGAAAACCCAATACTATTATGGACTATTGGACTATATTGGGATATTTTGCAGAATTCATGCACTTACAGTATTTACATGACAATGGAATGCCTTTCTTTGACAAAACTAACCAAAAAAGGGGGATACAAATGAATGACCATTTTGTATCTGTATACTCAAAACAGTTAAGATAGATATACAGCTCCATTCTCTTAATTCAATAAATAGGGAGGTTTGTTCTAATAGTGTATGAGACAGGATATCAGGTCTGCATCTTGTACAATGAATAACTGCTAAGACAACAATATACAATGTGTTAATTATTGAAAATGTACTAATAATCAATTGTGAAACTGTCTCATTGCTATTTGTTTCTCAACAAAAATGTTTAAAAATAAAATAAAGAATCTGGCTCTAAGAAGGTAATTGGATCACATATTTTTGGTCCCTCCTATTTCTGAGATTTTCTGTTCTAAGAAGACAAAGAAGACACCTACACCAAGGTTTTTCAACAAAGGCAAGTGTGACTTGTGCATGGTAGAGCTCCCTGCACTGGCTACGAAACATTTTCTCCAACTCTGAATTTTGTTATTTCATTAGCTTAGAACTGGGAAGAATAATGCATTCCAACCAGTTTTCTAAATCCCCCACATCACTATTCAGTACGCTGAACCCTGGTCCAAAGACTTACCTGGAGGTAAAGAGCTTTGCTCTAAGTAGGACTGGTCAAAATCGTCTACTTGTTATTGTGATCAGTAGCCTTCCTGCATGGAACCTGTGGCATCACATAGTAAAGGTTTGGCCTTACCTCACTATTCTCAACCAATCAGTGGGCATCTGTACTAAACACCTACCATGTGCCAGGAGCCATGTACTGAGGATTCAGTGGTGAACAAAGAAACAGATTAATCCTAAGAAGGAAAAGGACAGACTTATATAGGACTTTACTACAGGGACTTGTATCTTGTGCAAGGGGACCATGAGGATGGTCTGGGAAAGATTTCCAAATGACTTATTTCTAAACTGATAAAAAGGATCAGCTGAAGGATGACTGGGAGTTCGTTATGCGTAGAGTAGGTACTCAGCACCTGTAAAAGTAACTAAGTCACATGGCTCATGACTCCTATTTCAGTTTTTAATATTTTTACAAGCCTGAGCAGACTGTAGACTTTTGTGACATAAATACAAGGCAACTATTAAATAAATTATTTTAATAAAGCCAATCAGGATACTTCAGTACCTACACTGAGTTAAGGAATTATACTAGAAGCATATATTAGTCACTCTCCTTTGGCTGGGACAAAGTAACTTAAGGAGTAGTTTGTGTGACTCAGAGCTGCAGAGGGTGCAGTCAATGGTCAGCT
>NW_004524647.1:1886875-1914065 GCF_000260255.1 Octodon degus
ATTTTTTCTCTTCTTTCTTTTGTCCTTTTTCTCCTCCCAGTTATCCCATCCCACTGAACAAATTCTTTGCCTTTCACAGTAGCTATTGAACCTTTCAGATTTTATTTACTTTTTAAGGTTCTCACACTAGCAAGACAATATGATGCCTACCTGTGTGGGTCTGATTTATTTCATTTACCAGTTCAGTCTCTAGAGGTATCCACTTATCTACAAAAGCCTCAAGATACTGTCATATTTTGATGGTTCATATGTTGACATATTCTATGTGCCCTAGATCATAGTGGTTGCATAATAATGATAATTACATTTTGGCCAGACTTCATCAAACAATTAGACAAAACAAGTAGATTATTAACTGTTACTGTATGATGTATGTGTTCCTTTCACTAAATCCTGAGTACTATGACCATCCTTCCTAGCTAATTACTGAAACACAGATTCTGTAGCTAACAGGGAGTCGCACAAATAAGCCATAGATTTCAAACTTTTCATTCTGGCCCATACAACCCCAAATCCAGGCTCCTGCATGTGTTACACAGCATCCCTGTCCACCAGGCAGGCAAGTCTAAAGAGAAAAACATCACTTGGATCACACAGGAAATCATTTATAGGGAAAACTTTGTTTCAAGCTATTACAGTTCTATCCAGTGGCCCATGCTGAGCATTCATTATAAAACCGTCACCCTTTTGCTCAATAAAGAAGGGGAAAAATGAGTTCAATTTTCCCAGCTGCATGCTTCAAGCTATAAAAATTCTAATGACAGAATTCAAACTTTAAGATGACGTCTGCATGGAGAAGATGCCACAGATGGCTGTAATTCAATATTAAGACTCAGTACCTTTTTCTTCACTTTCTGTTACTCTAACAAATATATGAGGGCTGGCCTGTCCTGATGGCTCAGCAGACTAAACCTCCTGCTTAGGCAAAGCATAGTGGCCAGAGGTTCAATCCCCGGTGTGCCATGCTGGCCCCTCCCACGGGGCACGCAGAGAGGGTGACTGAGACCGGGTGTGGTGGAGCACACCTGTAATCTCAGTTCTTGGAAGGCTGAAAACAGCTGAATCACTACAAGTTCAGTGTATGTAGTGAGACCCCGTAGACCCTGTCCTAAATACAGGGGAAAAAAATTATGAGATATTCAGGAGTTTTATTAATTTGTTTATCTATTTATTTATTTAGTACATGGTCTTGTTATGTGGCTCACACAGCATGCCCGGGGTTCCAGGGCCAGCATGGCCTGTGTTATTCAGGATCAAACCTGGGTCTTTGTGTTTGCCAGGCAGGCTCTTAGACTGCCAAGCTATATCCTCAGTCCCAAGATACTACATTTTTTAAGAGGTAAGGCTCAGTTTTGCCCATGATTTCAGAAGTCCATGGTCACTTGACCCCATTGCTTTTGGCCCTGTAGTATAGCAGGTCTTTGTGCTTGGAAATACATAGGAGAAGAAGCTGTTCATCTCATTATAGGTGGAAGCAAAAGAGGCAGAGGAGAGGTCAGCATCTAACACCTTCAAAAGCACATCTTCAGTGATTAAATGACTTGCAGCCAAGCTCTATTTCCACAGGTTTTACTTCCTCCCAATAACACCATGACCTGGGGACCAAACTTTTAACACATGGGTATGTGCGGAACACATATCAAATCAGAGAAGAGCTTCGACCAGGGTTTGCCTAATAAGAACCCAGCTAGAAGGCACACAATCAAGCAGGCAAGTCTAAGAATAGGCTTTGAACAGTGGGATTTATGCATTTTCTCCCCCTATAACTACACCCAGGTTGAAAAATTCATCCATGTGAATTCTATCTGTTATGGTTTGTGTGTAGTTGTCCCCTCAAATCCTCATGTAATCAATGGGGTGGACTTCTAGACTTTGTGATTAATCCCTGATTCAGTTCTGGGATTATGGTTTTGAGTGCTACTGAGATTATGGGTATGAGTGCTACACCCATCCTGGGGCAGATAGCCTGACTGCAACATAAAGAAGACAGACTTGCTCTCTGCAGCCTTTGTTGCTGCTACTCCTCCCATTTGCTCTTGCTGCTGTGCAGTTTTCTTCTGTCATAATCTACTGCCCTCTGCCATGTGCTACTTTGCCTTGGAGCCAGCTGAGTATGGACTGAAACCTCCACAAACTGTGAGCTAAATAAACCTTTTCTTCCTTCATTTGGGTGTCAAATATTTTGTCACAGCAATGAGAGAACAGTAACCGAGACACCATCCAAGGCTTCTCTCTGCCTACCTGCATTGTTCTGCACTCTAAGACTTGAATGTGTATTTACAACCTTGGTTACTTGATGAACTGTTCAAGGTCAGGAGTCTCCACAGCTCATGCCTCTGTCATCCTCAGGATCCAGCCATGTCTCACTCCAAGTGGTCTTTCCAAAAAAATTTTGGAAAATTTATTTAGCTGCTGGAGCTGTCAAGACAAAAATACAATAGATTGGGTTGCTTCTTAAGTAAAGAAATTTGGTTTCTCACAGCTTTGGAGGCTAGAAGCCCAAGATACCAGCAGGGTGGATCTCCATGAGACCTCCTTCCTAGCTTATAGATAGCCATCTTCTCACTTGTCCATGCATGGCCTTTCCTCTGTGAGAGAGATCTAGAGTTCCCCATCAGTTTTACAAGAGTAGGGCACCACTCTTAAGATCTTATTTAACCTGAGTTACCTTCTGCTATGCTTTGAATGCACCACCCAAAAGTCCATGCACTGGAAAATTAATTTCTTAATGTGGAAGTGATGGGAAGTGAGGCCTAGTGGGAGGTGTTTGAGTCATAGTGTTGGAGCCTTCAGAAATGGATGAATGCCTTTCCCAAGAGAATGTTATAGCAGGGGGAGAGATCCCCTCTTTTCCTGCCAAGCACATGTCCCCTCTCTGCTTCTGATTCTTGCCATGTTATGAAGTTGCTCAAGATTCTCATTAAATGTAGCCATATAATCTTAGATTTCCCAAACCCTAAAAATATGAGTTCTTTTCTTTTTTTTCTCTCTTTATTTTTAAGTTTTAAAGAAAATAAAAATGGCCAGCATGATAGCTCAGTGGACTAAAGCTCCTGCTTAGGCAAGCTCAGGCAAACACAGGGACTGTAGTTTGATTCCCCGCATCACATGCAGCACCAGCCCCAACCCCAGGGTGGGCTGAGCCAGAGTTAGGGCACAGTGGTGTGCGCTTGTAATCCCAGCACTGGAGAGGGTGAAGGTAGGAGAATCACCACAAGTCTGAGCTACATAGTGAGACCCTGCAACAACCAAATGTATTAAAAATAAATAAATAAATAAATAAATAATAGAAAAAAGCATGAGGAACAATATAGAATTTCACTAAACAAAATAAGAATTCAACAATGGTTATGTTGCATATTGTTGTCTTCAAATTATTCAGATTACCAGATACAAGCATGCAAAATTGCACCAAAAAACTTAAAAAGGAGAAAAAAAAATTAAGCATTAACTTCTCCTTTCAACAGACCTGCAGAAATCAGCAGTACAATTATCTGAGCTACCTATGTATATACATATTCTTTCCTTCATAAATTACTCAATTTCAGATATTCTCACAACAGAAAGTGAACTAAGATATCTCTTTAAAGGCCTAGGATAAGAGGACAAATTCAGTCCATAGCAGCTGTGATCTTTCTTTTCATTTTTTATATTTTGGTTGCTGAGAAGCAGACTAAGAGCCTTGTGCATGCAAAGCTTGCATTTTATCACTGAGTTACATCCTCCAGCCCCACCCTTATTTTACTTTGCTGTGTTTTCTGTATCAACATGGTCCTGCCACGTAGTACAAATGAATATTTACTAAACTGAATCCCTTTCCACTGCACCCACTAGCTAACAGTCAGTGTGGCCAGCTGTGTGCCACACAGGAGCAAAAGCCCAACTATGGAGTAATGAATGCAAGTTTTCTGAGTCTGGAAGGGGTAATCATCTACTCATTCAGGCTGCAGATATTTATGGACAATGCAAAAAATGAAAATAAGATCTGTCAAAAAAGACTGAAAACATGAATGAATCAATCCATCAATCAAGCTGTGCTTTGAGCCTCAGAGTTGGGAGCTGCTGATATTTCCTTTAGCCTTAGCCACACCAGCTGAAATTTGCTCTTTGATTGGATCACCAGATACACCACTTGGGGGATATAACTTAGGAAAACTGCTTCTCACTATTTGAATCACAAAGGTCTTTCATGTAGATGAGGATGTTTTCAAAATAATAGGCACAATAGACATTAATTGAAATCATACATTGATTATAATGCCAATATTATGTACATACATTATAGCACAAATACCATGTTTCACACACAACTTCTAATTCATAAAGTTACTGTAGGCAGAAAATAAATTTATGCTCCTGGAATTAACTATAGTCACTGACTCTTCTCTTTTTAGTTCAAACAATTTGTGGCTTATTAGAGGAAATATGATTTATTTTATTAAAAAAATTTCACAGCAAAAAGATGAGAATAATGGTACCTCTAAGAAGAAATGTTGTAGTCTAGCCAAAGGCCATGTCAAGACAGATTCCTTAGGATCAAATTACGTGGAATCAAATCATGCTGTGCCACTCATGATCTGACTATCCTTAGGGAAAATGTTTATCATTTCTTGTGCCTCAGTTTCTCATCTGAAAAACAGAGGCAAAGTCATGTCAGTAAGAAGAGTTAAGTGCATGTGTGAAAAAGTAGTGATGGTTTTTGCATTTGACAGATTCATTGCCTTGATTATCCCCAAAAGTTTCACTATTAAAAGATGTCTTGCATAACACTGTTTTAGATGAAAATAAAAATCATAAGGTGTTCTTTTCATTCAAACACAAGTATTCAATATAGAAATTAAATTTTAAATGTGGATTTATATTGTGAGCCAAAACATGGACCAGGGATACACTAACTGCTTTACCTGTACTAGTTTCACATTTGATTTCCACATCATCTTCCCATATGATACAAGAGGAATTAGGGTGGGGAGACTGTGATCACACCGGAGGAGCAAGATTAGCTTCAACCCATCAGAATTCACTATAGAGACAAGTACAGGCTTGGCTCAGCCTTGCTTACCATGGGGCAATTATATTAAAGTTATTGACAGTTGGGCTGGGAAGATAGCTCAGCAGTCTAAGTGTCTGCCTGGCAAGCATAAGGACCTAGATTTGATCTCCAGTAACACATGCTGCACCAGCCCCACTCTTGGGCATACCGTGCTGGCCACCAAAACCTGACATGGTGGTGCATGCCTGTAACCAGAGCTCTGGGGAGGCTAAGACAGCAGAATCACTATGTGTTCAAGTGAACAACTGTACCAAGTAAATGCATAAATTTTAAAAAATTATAAATAGTTATTGACAGTTGGGAAAGACAGTACTGGTATCAAAGCTATAAGGAAACTAGTACTCAGAGATTAGGTAAATTACCCAGAGTCAGTTATTTCTTGGCAGAGGATGTAATTGAACCTAAGTCTACAGAAGCCCATAGAGTTTACCTGTTAGGCTACAATATTAGCCTGTTAATTATATATTACCCTGTCCTCAGGGCTTCTTGCTTTTTGCATGGTAAACATAAAAAAATCTGAGCAAACTTGGACATAACAGAACAATGGACAAATACATCACTAGGTGTACTTGGACTGCATGTGTTAAGAAACCCAGACCATTTTACAGATTCATAAGATACCAAGTTCTGTGATATCAAGCAATGTGCAAGCAGAACTTTTCACTAGGTGGAGTTTCCGTTACCATTCAGCTCCTGAATGATATCCAGGCTGCACCTGCTCTGTGCACATAATGGCCAACATCTGGAGCCAGGGGAAATGAATTGGTTCCCTATTCAGATATCTTAGTTTCATTAATATAACTGCATTTTCTTAAGGATGAGTTATAATCATGGAACTGCATGGGCTAAGTATCTGGCAGGAAATCAAGTATTTTCTTCTTCCAGATGTGTTGAATGATAGACATGGAAATATTGTCTCAATTCTCATAGAAATGGAATAAATAAAATAAAAAGGCAGGGATTACAAAACAAGTGACTGTGACTAGTTTGTGCTGCATTAGTAGGATCTGTCATTACACATAGCAGGAACTTACATTCATGGAAAATTAAAGGCATATTAAATGATACACTAAATGCTTTATCTGTTTGATTGTCCCATCTGATTTCCACATCATTTCTCAATATGATATATGAGGAACTAAAGTGTGGAAGAGAGTGATCACACAGTAAGGAGACAGATGGTTTCAAATCCTGGGACATCTGATTCTAGAACCTAAACTCACCTGTCACAGTTGCTACATTCTTGCTGCTCAGCACAGGGCAGGATCAGCAAGTGTGCCTTCTTGCAGCTTTTAGAAATGCACAATCTCAGCTTCCTTCCTCATCCCTACTGAAAGGGAATCTGGACTTTACCATACGTGTCAGGCATCGTCACGTCACTGCAACGAAATACTTGAGACAGACTACTTAGGAATTTTTAAAAGTTTATTTTGTTTCCCAGGTCTGGAGGTGAAGTGGCCTGGCACCTGCCTAAGTCCAGTTCTGGCTGCCATAGGAGCAGATGTCAGAGCAAATGGTCACATGTCAAGGTAGGAAACACAGAGAGAGGGGGGATGAGATGACCCACAGTCCCTTTTGAAAGCACTTCCCAAAGGACTTCAATATAGCGCAAAGGCCTCAGTTCCCCAAGTCTAACCATCTCCCAATAGTGTCATCTGTGGACCAAGCCTACATAATATATGTCTTCGAGGGGTACTCATGCAAAGCATAGAATGAGAGGATTCACATGCTGACTGCTCTAAGTGTGGCTGGTGGTACCATCTCTTATCACCTGAATGTTGTGTAAGAGGCAATTTACCAAACTCGAGTCCACAGTTTCTGAGTAAATCTCTGGGAACAGGACTCAGGAGTGCATACCCTTTCACTGTTCAGACTATTTCTTTCTAGGGTTTACATGTTGACTCTATACTTTCTTCTAAAGCATAGCCAAAATCAGAGCATTATACAAAGAGAAAATGGGTTCATTCAAATGTTCCTAGAAAATTATTGTTGCTTTTGGAGTTCTTGGCAATTTCTCATGGTTCCTTTGAAAGACAACTCATCATCCCACCAGTCATGAACAATGTTTGGGGGCCTCAGTTCAGTATTAGGAGCAAGAGTGAATCTTTAATTACCAAGGTGATTAAGAAACAAAGAAACAAGAAAGTGGAAAAGATATATTTATGTATATGCGCAGGATAGCTTGGATAATTGTACTGATGATTTCTGCTGGTCTATTGAAAGGAGCAGTTAATACTTAATTTTTTATTTCTTTTCTCTCTACTTTTTAATTTTTATAACTTTTCCAACCAATTTTGAATGTTTATATCAGATAATCCAAACAACTAGTTTGAAGACAACAAAATGCCATATAGAAAACATTGTTGAATTCCTATTATTTTTGTTTAGTGAAATTTTGCATCGTTTCTAATGGGCTTTTCTTTTTTTACTATTTTTTATTCTCTTTTTAAAAAGATAAACAAAGAAATGAGTAAATAACTCAAGGATTACAATCTTGGTAACACAATGGAGACTCAATATCCATGTCAGTTTTCCTAAACTGGAAAACCATAATCTCCCGTAGCCTCTGCCATCATCCACAGTCAGCACTTGTACCAAGGAAACAGATGTCTATTGCCTGTGATCTGACCATGGGTGCTGCCTGAGATTAGGCTGGAGAACAAGCCCTCATGCCTGAATTAGTCTGATATAAATATATATATATATATATATATATATATACCAACCATGTGGGTCTCATGTATTCTATTGGGTTGGCTTTGGTTTCACTTCTTATTTGTCAAACAAATTATGAAGATTAAAACTAGCTTTTCTTTCAGGGTACAGATTCCTTACTGATGTCTAACAATCTCTTTGTCAGGTCCCTGAAGTGCCCTAGAGTCTTGACTTTGAGCATTCACTTTACTAGCATATGCCCAGGATGAAGATACCATGGAGATACAAGAATAATATTGTAATCTGATACTGCACTTGCAAATCCTGCTCAGAATCTAATAAGGAAGGAAATTAACTATCGATTATGGGAATCAATGTGCTAATGGTGACCTTCTCAACCCTGTGAATGTAAATGATAGGGGAGCAGAACTTAATTTACGAGCATAGCGAAGCTGCATATCAGTGGATTTCCTGGACCCCTGATACCCATTGCAAGTCCAGAAGACTTATACCTGAACTTGCACTGCTCTGTAGTATCAATGAATAAATTTACATTTGCTATTGTGAAAGAATGAGGTTTTACTATGCTTTAGACGAAATGTTTGTGTTTCCCTTATTCCCCAAAAATTATTATGGTGAGGCCCTATACTAGATTTCTAATTGTTGGTCAACTTGTTATACCCACCATTCACTAGTGTGGTGGTGGGTGTGCGAGGCCCACCTGAGCATTGTTGCCAGCAGCATAAAAGGCAGAACTGGAGAACAGCTGGGAGAGGCTGTCAAGAAAGCTGTTTGGAGAAGCTATTGAAAGCTGTTGGTTCTCTTGGGCTATTCTGCTGGAGGACCTGCTGGCTTTCCTGATAAACTTTGCTGTCCTTGCTGCTGAAGGAGCTTGGGACCTTCATTGCCACAGAGAATGGCTGAAGTTCACCTTGGGGGCACTCTGATCCTCATACTGAACATCACTTCCTGGCTCCAGAGGGGAAGATGGTGCACAGCTCTGTCTTCTGGAGAAACTAGTCATACTGGCTTTCCTGATGGGCACTCAGCTTTCCTCATCACTGGAAGAGCTTCAGACCTCACTGTTGCTGAGGATGGTGGTGGTACCTTTGCGGGGAGCTCTGGTGCTTACCATGAGCATTGCTTCCAAGCTCCAGTCCAATTCCCTCAGCCTGCTAGTACAGACCTTTCACCCCACTGGCATAGACTGCCTAGCTTCCACCACTGACCTTTGGGCCTTTCCAATGCAGATCAATGAAGCAGGTCTGTCTGAGACATCATCATGGGCCCTAGGCCATGAATTGGAGTCATGGGAGGCTCTGTTATGGCCTCTAGGTCTTCAGCTATACTCATGCAGGACACTGCTGTTGGACTCAGGTCCTCACCTGGATTCTTTGGTCTTTAGTGTGTGGACAGGTTTCATGCGTTTGTTGTGTATGATTCTTTGGATGATTGATTATAAAATAATCTTATAAAACATGTCCTGTATTGCATTGTTTCCCATTGCAAAACCTCAAACCATGACAGGCCCTAATCCCTCAGATTATATTTGGAGGTGGAGGCTCTATGGAATAACTAAACTTCAATGATATTAAAATAAGCTTCAGAGAGTTAATGTGTCATGTAGTCTCTCCTTCAAACATGTATCCCTAAGCCAGAAAAAGAGCTCTCACCTAAAACTGAACCTTGTCAGATCTTTAATCTTAGACTTCCCAGCCTCTAGGAATGGGAAAACATAAATAAATTTGTGTTGTTTAAGCCATTTTCATCTGCAGTACCTTGTTATGGTAGATGGACAGGCCTATGTTTGTAGTGGCTCATGATAGGAAGGCACTTTTTTATTTGTTTAACATTAGTTGACTAAAGGAGAAAAACAAGACATGGGGTTAAGAATTTCTTTTCTTTCCCTTTTTCCTGATTGGCAACATCAACAACATAATATTTTTCATGCTGATCTAAATTAAATAAGGGCAAGGATCACTTTAGAGCTTAGGTGAACAAATTGATTTCCTATGAAAATACATTTCATTATTTTAATTACAGTTTTCAAACACATTCCACGTACAAATGATTAAACTGATATTTCAAGTTTTACTTTGTCTTATTAAATCATTAAAATTTAGAAAAATTAAGAACATCATGATAATTTGAGATTTAAAACTGTATAATTAACAAGAGAAAAGTACCAAATCAAAATTAAGGAAACCACTTTTCCACTAAGAGCAGATTCATCAGCAGAAACTTTACAGGCAAGAAGGTAATGCAATGACATACTAAAAGTTCCCCCAAAAAAGTAAGCAGAAGAAAGTTATATTCAGAAAAGGTACATTTCAGAAATGAAGGAGAAATAAAAATGAAAAAAGCTAAAAACAAAAGGTGAGAGAGGGGGCCTGCCCCTTAGCTCAGTTCTTTAAGTGGCTGCTTCAACAAAGCAGACAGGCTCAGGTTGCTGTGGTTCGATCCCCACAACACAAGACAGCCAGTCATGCCTTGAAGGCATTCCGCGCAAAAAAAAAAAAAAGTTGAGAGAACTCCTCATCATCAAATCAGACTTACAGAAGATGCTTAAAGGTATTCTAGATCCCAAAGCAAAAGAAATGTACCTGCCATCATGAAAACACACAAGCAGATGCACAAAAAACAAATAGAAAAGTCAAACTTTACCAATACAACAAATCACTGTTTTAGTTATTTTTCTCATTGCTGAGAAATATACCTGACACCCAAAGCTAATTGGGAAAAGATTTACTTAGCTCCGAGTTTGTAGAGGTTTCAGTCTGTAGTCAGCTGACTCCAGGGCAGGGGGCACATGCAGAGGGGACAGCAGGTCATGATGGTGGAAGACTGCAGAAGCAACAATAGACAGAGTTAGACAAGTCTTTTTCTGTCCTTTATATTATCCTCAGTCTCATAGGATTAGAGCAGTGTGAATCCAATCAGTGGACTGATCCAGCAATCACCCACCCTTAATCCCAGCATGGCACTAAGAATCAATCAATCACACACTCTAGATTCAACCCCCGCCAAAAAAGCTCTATGACCACAGGAGGCTTTGTAGGAACATCTAGACACAAACTGTAACAACCACTACAACATAAAAACGAATAGATATTCAAAACAGAATAAATTTAACAAAATGACAGACATCCTTACTTATTAATAACAACCTTGAATGTAAATAAACTAAGTTCCCCAACCAAAACATACGAATAGGCTGAATCGGTACAAAACCAAGAATAAAGATATACTGCCTAAAAGAAACTCATTTCACTAGTAAAGACCCACACAGATTGAATGTGACTTTATACAAAATAATATTCTGTGGAAATCAAAACCAAAAGCAATTTTGGTTGTTTTCAAGATTTGGCTATGACAAATTGTGCTGATATAAGCACGGGTGCACATATATCACTGTGGTTTCAGTTCTTTTGGGAAAATACCCAGAAAGAGAGTAGCTAGATTGAATGGGATTTCCAGTCCTAGTTTTTGAGGTGTCTTCACACTGATTTCCGTAGTGGTTGCACCAGTCTGCACTCCCACCAGAAGTGGAGAAGGGTTCCTTTTTCCTCGCAACTTCTCCAGGATTTGTTATTAGTTGATTTCTTTATGATAGCCATTCTTTCTGGGATGAAGTGATATCTAAATGTTGTCTTAATATGCATTTTTCAAATGGTCAGTGCTGTGGAGCATTTTTTCATGTATTTATTTGCCACTTGTATTTCTTCCTCTGAGAAGCATATACTCATCTCACATGCCCATTTTTGGATTGGGACTTTAGATTTGGAGAGCCAACTTTTTTTATTTATCATAACCAAATCTTGGAAACAGCCAAAATGCCTTATCACTTGAAGAATGGATGAAAAATAAGTGGTATTTTTATACAATGGAGTACTAGTCAGCTATAAAGAAAGATAAACTCGAAGCCTTTGTAAGTAAGTAGATGCAACTAGAGGCTATACTAAAAATGAAATAAATAATCAAACCCACATATGTAAATACCATATTGTCTTCCTGGTGTAAGAACCTGAAAGAATAAATAAAACCAAAAGGTATGATAGATATAATAAAATGGAAACTGAACATAAGGATTAAACAGTGAAGATGAGAGAAAGAACAAAAGATAGGAAAAAAGAAGCAGGGAAAAACATGTAAGTACATATACAGGATGACTGAGATGATTGGACTAATAATTTCCATCAGTTTTCTGAAAATAGCAGTTAATGTTTAAAATTTTCACCTTGACTAACTCTGCCAATATCTGTGATCTGAGCAACTACATCGAGGACAGGAATGTGTAATACAAAACCCATGGTCGAATACCTCTTATCTTGGTCTTCTAAATGTGTACTCTTTCTGATGTTTTATCTGTTATTATACTGTCTTTAAAATATTTTTTAAAGACAAGTGGAAAAGTATTAAGCTTTCTTGAAAGCAAGCATTAAAATGTAATTATTTCCCCAATCTTGCACAACTATATCTGCTAATCTGAGCAACAGATCTGATGATAAAAACAGATAATATAACCACCACTGGTAATTAGCTATTCCTGATTTGAAAATCTGTAACATATGTATTGTTGTATGTTACCCTGTTTCTGTATCTTTTGTCTATTTGTTTTTGCTTCTGTTTTTATTCTTCAAAATAAAATTAAGGGGCCAGGGAGATAGCTCAGTAGAACAAGTGCTTGCCTGGCAAGTGCAAGGACCTGAGTTCAATCCCTGGTTCTGCCAAAAAAAAAAAAAAAAAAAAAAAAAACCAATTAATTAAATTAAATTAGAAAGAAAAAGCAAGTGGGAACAGCTATTCCTATATCACACTACAAAGACAACAAAAAGCCCTAAAAATAACAAAGGGAATCACTATATAACGATCAAGGAACAAAACAACAAAAAGATGTAATAATTGTAAATGTATCATAACCTATGACTGGAACATTAGATTTCAAATGGTAAATAAGAGCCAGTAAAACAATAGCAGGAGAAGGACTAGCCCAATAGCTCAGCAGATTAAAGCACCTGCAAGCAGGCACAAGGGCCAGGGTTCGATCCCTGGGCCTGTCGTGTCAGCCCCACCCCCAGGGTGCGCTGAGATGGCAATTGAGACTGGGCATGGTGGTACGTGCCTGTAATCCCAGCTCTTGGGGGGCTGTAAACAGGCAGATCACTAAGAGTCTGATCTAGTAGTGAGACCCTGAACACCCTGTAGACCCTTCCCTAAAATACAAAAAATAATAATTATAATAATAAAAACAATACCAGGAAACTTAAAAACCCATTTTGATCAATAAAAAGATACCCATATAGAAATCAACAAAGAAACACCAGATTTCAACCACAATTCAGATAAAATGGACTTAATAAATATTTACAAAACATTTCATCCAATACAGGAAGAAATAAAACATTCTATGGTCTCTAGAATAGACCACATATTAATGCATAGAACAAAGCTCAACATTAAAACAACTCTCAAATTAAAAGAAACCTAAAATCATATTATTAATTTTTTTTCTGACCATAGTGGAGCTGATTCGATTCTCAGCTCTTGGGTCGAAGTCATCCGTTGTTCTCTCTTCATCAGCCCACAGCATGTAGTAGACCAAATTCCCCCACAGCACAATCACGTGTTCTCTAAACTTGCCATTGTAGCACTTACCCAAATTTGTAACTATGTATTTATGACTTCACATGTTTAATGTGTATCTTTGATGCCCTTCTCTTAAAGTATAAAAATGACAGTAAGTTCATGTTAATTTTACTCAGGTTTGTTGTACCATTACATTGTGCAGTATCCTGGTATGAGAAAGGAAGGAAGGACAAGTGCCAGGGAGATATTAATAAAGAAAATACAAAAAAATCACTCATAAAAAACAAATTTCATAAAAGGAGTGAGAAGGGAAGGAAATGGAAGGGAGAGGAGGAATGGGAAAAAGAGGAAAGGAAAAATGGGGTAAAGCCATTATTAGAAGGGAACACATAATAAACAGTATTACTGTTGATAACCTACACATCCTTGTAAGATCTCTGAAGAAAATGCTTCCTTTCTATTTCCTTGAAAAAGACTGCCCAAGAATACCCATCTCTGACAAGACTGAACTGGAGGGGGGAATACAGAGGAAGGACCATTTTGTATTTGTATACACAGAATAGTTAGGATAGATGTATGGATGCTTTTGCTTGGTTCAGTGAAAGGAAGGATTTGTAGTAGTAGTGTTTGGACAGGATGTCCTGGCTTCTTGTGCTGTGGATGATCGATGAGAAGATAAAAATGTGCAATGTATTAATTATTGAAAATGTCCTATTAATCAACTTGGAAAGTGTCTCATTGATATTTGTTTCTCAATAAAATAAAAAGAAATAAGTAAAAAGAAAAAGACTGCTCAGACATGTTTCTTATTAAAAGCATGTATTGTGTAAACAGTTGTTTCTGCTACACACACATACAGAGGCACAGGCACAAAACACACACACACACACACACACACACACACACACACACACAATGAGAAATCAATAGAGCTTGTGGCCTTTAAAGGTAATGGCATTTTCCAGATGGACAGGCAGCAGGCAGAGTACATGACAGTTCTCAGGCAGGCATGGATCTTTAGAGATAAAATCCAGTTCCCTTATCTTAATATGCATCTGGACCCAAGCTGTGGCTGAATTGTCTTAACGTGGCAGCAATGACATCTCTGGGAAGAGAAGACACTCACTTGGAAATGGTGCCACTTGGCAAGGAAGCAGTGATGATGGGTAGAGAATGAGGAGCAGGAGGAAAGGGCATCAGAGCATGACAGGATGCAAGGGCTTGGTGAATTGTAGAAGTGGCAAGAGAAGGATTTCTATCCTTTCTTTGCCTTTATGGTTTTTTGGCCCAAAGATGGGGAGCTTCAGAAATATAGCTGTTTCTCAAAAAAATGAGTAATTTGGGTCAGTCTTAGAATTCTGGGCCTGCATCCCATTTGCCCTGGCTCTCTGGCTTTTAGACCCTACAGTGCCTTTCCTGGTGTTCACATTTGGTATAACGAAACTTCCATCTTCAAGATGCTCCACACTTCAGAAATTTCTATTTGCGATTAATTATATGTGTCTCATTCACTAGGCCATGATACACAGTTGTGAGCCAAAGGTTAGTCTTGATATTGCTATAAAGGTACTAAGTGTATACTAGTTACATCAAATAGTGGGTCCCATTTTGTAATGGTTGGACATGAATATAAATATTTGATTATTTTCATCTCCATATCATCTTTTCCCTTCCCTTCCTCCCTGCTCAGATAACTTCCTCTTTTCTTATATTTCCCTTCCACTTTCTATTTTTCATTTAATTTTTAATTTCAATGTGATACAAATAGATATTAATAGAGAAAATACAAAAAACACTCCTCTATCTCTATGAAAAAACAAAATTTCATAACAAAATAGAAACAACATCGCTTCTACTCTCTTTTTTTATAATTTTTCATGCTTTTATTTATTTATTTATTTTTTTAGTACAGGGTTTACAGGGTCTCACTAAATAGATTGGACTCAGTGATTCTCCTGTTTTCAGCCTCCCAAGTGCTAGGATTACAGGTGCATGCCACCACACCCAGTCTGCTCCTACTCTCTTGTCATGTTTTTTTAATTCCAGGTCACACAAAATGTGATATTATTTGACTGAAGATATTTTAGATGCCATTACCATTTAAATATGTAAATTTCAAATAAAGCAGATTTTTAAAAATGATTGGTCCTCATACAATTACTTGAAGACCTTAAGAGAAAGATCCTATTTTATTCCCAAGGAAGGGTGAAATTCTGATTTCCAAATTGTCTTCAGATTCTGCAAGTGTCTTTGGACCATGACCAGCTCCACAGATTGCAGACTTTCCAGTCTCCACCCTTGTGTAATCCCAAATAATTAATAAAAATTACTCCCTCCCCTCTCCCACTCCTTCTAAACATATAAGTTCTATTTCTCTCGAGATCCTTTAACTAATACCCTGTTCCTCCTTTTTCTAATCATACATACAGAGCTTTGATCTGCCCCACCTGATCCAGATAAGACAAATATTTAATTTCTGGCTACACATAACTCAGCATAAAGAGGGGACCATGATACAGCTGGGGTCTAAAGTATGTTCATAGATAGCAAACTGACATCCTCCCAGAAAATAAGTACTAGCTTGTAGATTTCAAATACAAACAATGAACCAAGGGAAGGTAAAGTGATATGCCCAAATTCATGTGTCTAATAAAATGTCAGACTTTGTACTTACACCCATGTGTGTTTGCCTTGGGTCTGGAATCTTTCCTATACATTCTATTAGGCTGTGTAAAGTCACAGTCTTGGCATTAAAGTTGTGTGCTTGAACCCTGCAACAGAGCGTCAGGCCAGGAGGGGACCTGCCAAATGTGGCAGAAAAAAGCTTGGATCTCAACTGAGTCTGTCACAAATGCACTGCAAATTCTCTTGGGGATTTTGGGCCTCAGTTTACCTACCTTTAAAGGGGGGCTCATGGATTAGGCAATATAATTGATATTTAGAAAGAATCTCTGTTTTTTGTTGTTGTTTTTTGAGACTACACAACTATGTAATTGTGTAAAAAATGGCCAACAACCAGGCATAAACTAATCCAAGACTAGAACAAAGGTTGCTGGGGTGATGTGTGTGTGTGTGTGTTCTTTTCATCAATTCTCACTGTCAGTGTCTGTTTTGACTTTTTTCACTCTTGACACATGTCTGACACATCTCTCCAGCTCATAATAAGCTTTCATTCAAGGCACTGATCAATAGCAGGAACCAGCAGGTCTGTCTGCCCTGCTTGTTTTCTCTACCTTCTATCTGCCAAGACAGATTAGGCTATTTCCAAGGTCACTCAATATTTGAGAGAGAATGGAAAGATATCTGGTGGGCTGTTCATGAAACAAGGCTGCAAACAGACAAGATGAGAGCTCAGCTGTGTGTTCCATGACAGATTCTATTTACATCAAGGTCAAGGAGGGTATGTTTTCTAACTGAATCTTTCCCTACCTCAGAATTGCTGGCTTGTCAGCTACCTAGTTGAAGTCCTCCCTAATCAAACACTGACTTATAAAAATGGGACTAGCCCTGCCAGTCAAGATGTGCCATTTAATCTTGCAATCTGAGTTGTTCTTTTCTATACAGACTGCTTTAACAGTCTGTTACAACATCTATTGTAAACTATAGAGCAGGACAGGACAAAAAGCCCATTCTCTAGCCAATAAAATACTGGTATTTTTGTTGTAATAGCTGAAATTTAATTTCTCCATATATCCTCATACCCAATCAACTCCATTAAATGCTTTTAGAAAAACAATCAGTTTCACCTTCACCTCTAGAGACATGCATATAAATATTCTGGTTCAAAAAAAAAAAAAATACAATGAGCACTACATCATGATGTTCCCCCAATTAAGGAGGAAGAAACTCAAAAAGTAAAACATGAGGAGAAGCAACTCAGGAAGGCTCAGAGAACCTTTGACCCTTCCATTTGGGCTTCTGGGATCCACTTAAATTATGCAAGGAACACACAGAGACCTGTGGGAATGTTAGCCACAAAGTAGGGCCCGCAGGCAGGGAGCAAAGGATGGACAGCCAGGATGAGTGGCACGAAATTGTCAGAGGTAACAATAACAAAACAAGCCAACAGATAGGTGAACCAGCCTGGTGCTTAGAGCAAAGACATAAGAATACAAGCAGGCAGGTGGGGCTTCCCCTTTTCTCTTTTTTCTTTTCATTTTTCTTATTTTCTTTTCTCTTTCCTAGATAGCTGGGGAGAAGTACAGCCACAAAAAACTAATCCCATCCTCTAAACTCAGAGACCAAGTTCAGATAATTCCTTGCATACACAGTCATTCTTCCTCTTCTGCCCTCCTCTCTAGTTTCCCAAAGATTGCATGACCTTTTATCCTCCAACCTATTTTCTACTGTCTTTTCAGATATCTTTGTTTTATCCACTGTGTTTTTTAAATTTTCCAGCCACAGGATAAAACCACTCTAGTAAGGGGAAACACTTTGCACACAAGATCTCTATTTATGATCAGTTCTATAATTGTAGATTTTACTCCAACCGTAAAATTTACAGAATACCACAGTTTGTCAGTACCTAAACTGTGTTAGATGCTATTGTTATTGCTAATTATACTACTTTAGCTAGGTTGTCATATCTGTTTTAATCAGCTGTTCCCACTTCTATCATAATACTAGAAAGTTCTGAGGTAACAACCTTACTACACTGCAGCACCAGAGGACTGGGCACTGCGCCAAACAGATAGCAGTATCTCTCTCTTAATTACTTGTGAAGGTAAGATCTTTGTACAGACACAAACCAAGAAACTCCCTCACACAGAATACATCTCCTAAGAACAAACCTTACCTAGAGAGTCTGTGATACTACAGAAGAAGCTACCTACCACAAAAACTTACAAATATCAATGCAAGAAACAAAATTAAAACTTTTGGAATAGAAAATGACAAGATAGAGAAGCAAAATGCCACCTCAAACCTTCAATCCATGCAGAACAACTATAGGAAACAATGAGATAAAGGAAAATGGAAGATACACACCTGACATTTCTGAAAATCATAGCAACTGAAGTAAAAAAAAAAAATCCATGACTCTATGAAGGAAATCAGATTGAAATAATGCCTCAGGTTAAAAAAAAAAAAGACATGACAACCATAATAAAAGAATTTCTCACCACATATAAAGAAGACATAGATTAAAACCATAGAGGAGTATAGAAAAATGATGCAAAACTTCAATGAACAATATAGGAAATAATTAGAATGCATGAAAAATTCCACTGAAAGCTGGCAAAACCACCTGAGCAAAACTGAAGATAGACTTTCAGACCTTGAAGATAGCATTGCAGTTAGTGATCACAAAAGGAAAGATCTCTTGAAAATAGCAAGGAATCAGGAAATAATAATTCAACAGCTGCAAGCTGATGCAAAGAAAAATAACATAATATTGATATGTATTAATGAAAAAGCAGGAATTAAATGACAGAAAAAGACTATCTGTAGAAGTAACCCAAGCACAGAAAAAGAATCTGACAGACAGATAAGTGACACATATAAAACACCAATTAACCATGACCCAAGTAAATCTACATCCAGATATAAAATAATCAAGATCCCAGAATTTCAGCCAAAGGACAGAATATTAAGAGCTACAGGCAGAAAAGGAGATCTGCAGGCCAATCTCTCTAATAAACCTAAGTGCAAAAAATGCCCAATAAAATACTAGCAAACAGAATGCAGAAAAACAAGAATACTTTATACTTAGAACAATTGGGATTCATCTCAGGAACACAAGGATGCTTTAATATATGCAAATCAACAAAAATAATAATACATTAATTATATAATCAGAGAGAGAGAGAGAGAGAGAGAGAGAGAGAGAGAGAGAGAGAGAGAGAGAGAGAGAGAGAGAGAGGTTCCCTTCATTTCTTTCTTTCCTTTTTTAGTGTACTTGGTGCAGGGTCTTGCTATGCAGCTCAGACTCCTAGGGATCCTCCTGTTTCAGCCTCCCCAGGGCTGGGATTTCAGGCGTTGATCACCATGCCTGGTCTCAGCGGCCGGCTGAGTGCACCCAGGGGCAAGAGATTCCCTTCATAAATGTGCCACATACCTACACAATATGGACTTGGCATGAGAGTGCAGAAAGATGAGAAGAAAAGTATCCACACCATACCAGATCCTTCTCCTCAAAGGTGTCTGGATATTTATCAGCAACCACCTAAGGTGATGAAGAGAGACCCTGAAGTAGGCTGGCAGCCATTTACTCAGAAGCAATCTGAATAAAGGAAGGCTAGCAATCATGAGGTAGAAGAAATTTCAGACCAAAACATCTTCATGCTTTCCTTTGGAAAGCAGATTCTAATTCTAGACCCCTGGGGTGGGATGGGGGCATATGCTCAGGTCTAATTTATCTTCCCACTTGTATCTTCCCCATGTGAGCACCCTCTCTTTACTTAGTCTTTCCCTCCTCTGCCTGTTATATAATAATACTAAGGTAAAGCAGAAAAATTCCTCTCTGTATGTGGAAATGGAGCCCATTTTCTTAAAATATAAAAAAAGATTAATATTTGCATTTCATAGTCTCCAGATTCCCACTGACCTTGATGAGCCAACAGATAGTTAACACAAGCATTCCTAAATAAACTGCGCTTTCAATTGGTAAATAAATCTTTTTATATTAAGGTGAAACAATAATAATCATTTTAAACAATCATGTGGAATGTGATTACAAAATAGCTCATCTGGAAAGAACATTATCAGCTTATGAGCTCCTCAGAGATTCTAAGAAGGAAGGTGCTACAGATAAACCCATTATGGGGCTTTGTTATTTCTGTAGCACATGGAAGCAAAATGCACATTTTAATGGTCTAATGAGAAAACAATGCAAATTCAGATTAAGTAAAAAGCGAGAGCACTTTCTACAGCCAGACTGAACACCTCTCCTATCCTTGTTGGCATTCAGGAGAAGTCTCAGGAGAGACTTCTAACCTTTTGGGGAGCCTCAGGTGCTGTTCAGCTCTGTGCCCTCACATTTTGCCATGCTCCCTTCAGCAGTGGGAAATAGAAAGGGTTTGCCAGCAAATGCAAACAATTACATTGGTGATAACTCTACTCGTTTGCTATTTACTCAAGTCTTCCTGAAAGCAGAATTCCATCTGGCCCGGGCTAAGTCATGCTGAGCTTGTTTCAATGTCGTATTTTCCACAGCAGCATAACCTTTGTGATCCGGGCTTGTTGGTAAAATGTCAAGCCTGAGTTACTCACATTCACCAGGGTCAGGAGAACATTGAGTTTATTTGCCAAGATACAGTTGCGTTACTTCCGAGTACCATAACAGCTCCTAAAGCATGAAAGATGCAACTAGCTTTACAGAACAAGTCATTGCCCATCATTCTGTACCACATCCTCTTTGAGGTGTTGAAAATATAGATATAAAAACAGTGACTAGGATTCTTCCTTCCTGGCACTTTGTACACAATGAAGCAAACATCAAATCAATAGCCTGAGATGCAAATATGTAGCTCACCCATTTCCTCCTGGACATGACAGCCATTTCCCCTTAATTTTATTTACACAAAGACAAATATTATTTGCCCTGTGCCCTAGGTTAAGGATCCATGTGGCTAGAGGCTTGGTCCCCAGAGTCTGGGGAGGTGCTGTGGAGCCTTTAAGAGGTAGAACCTAGATGGAGGACCTTAGGTCCTAGGGAGCAAGGAAATTCTTGTGGGATTCCCTGCATGCTTCCCAAGAGATAGCTGTTATCAAAAAAGCAAGCTTGGTCCTCCTTCTGTGGCTTCTGGTATCAAGGTGTATTCCACTTGCTCCTACAAATGCCTTTGCCTCTGCAAACCACCCTGAAGTGATACATCTGAGGGGTGCCCTTCATGACCCATGCTAAGTTAATTTGAACAGAATTAAATGTAGTTTTGGGCAAAGCCTTTATCCAAATCATGAATTCTTGAAATTAGACCCAAGAAAAATTATTTCCTAATCACATAGGCAAAGATCATATTTACTTCCTAAACAGTCTATGAACATTTTTTCAGCTCATGCTGGTTTGTTTCGGATTTTTTTTCCTACTGCCATGCACATTAATTCGTTTTTTGCTCAGTAACAATTTTGGATGGTTGGAGAGTATATTTTTGTTTTGATCACACATTTACTTCTTTGCTTCCCTGCATTCTGCCCCCTCTCCAGCCCACTAGCGTCGGGCTTCTGCCTCCATCTTGCCATGTGGCCCCTTCCAAGTTATTCATGACTTCCTGGAGCCAGCTCCAGGAAGTACGCCTAGACCTCAGCACCTGGCATCGCTGCTGCAGCCCGTAGTGCCCTGAACTCGGCTCCCTGCTGCCAGCTTCTTGCAGTTTTCCTCTTTGCTGCTTGTCTTCTTTTACCCCCACTAGTCTTCCTTCCACAATGTATAGCCCCTGAGAATGTCCCTACAACCTTTAGATTTTCTTTCCTAGCTTCCATTGCCATGTTTTTCTAGTGAGAAAACTGAATTTTATTTTAACACCATGTCATTTTCTCTTTTTAAATATAGTTAGTACAGAACCTACAGCGTCTCACTATGTAGATCAGACTCATAGTGAGCCTCCTGTTTTCACCCTCCCAAGCCCTAGGATTACAGGTGCACGCCACCACACCCTGTGTCAATCGCTGTCTCAGAGCAACCTGGGGACAGGGCTGGAGCAGCACACAGAGGATTGAACCCCGGTCCCTGTGTCTATGTAAGCAGTCACTTTAATCCGCTGAGCTATCTGGCTGGCCCACCATGTCATTTTCTTTTTTTTGGTGGAACCAGGGATTGAACTCAGGCCCTTGTACTTGCCAGGCAAGCACTTATTCTACTGAGCCATCTCCCTGGCCCCCACCATGTCATTTTCAATGTATTTAAAAACCTTGTAAATCAGTGGGAGCCCTAGCTCCCTAGAAAGCATGCCAGAGGTCCTGAAGTATGTCACCTTTCCCTACAAGCCCCCAGCCATTCTTCCTACCCAAGTCCACATCTTCAGAAGATTAGTTCTCTCTTCAAGTCAGTCTACTCCTCAGGCTCCTGTTTTTGCTTTCCATGAGGTCAAAATATCTCAAACGGAACAAAAATCAGTTGAACTTCCACTTAGCTTTGTGTAAGCTGGAGTGAGAGAAGGCCCCACCGAATCCAGAGAAAAGTGCACAAGTGAGATAGATTACGTTCTTACAGCTTTGTGAAAATGGGGAGAGGGAAAAAGATCCTGCAGGAAAAAAATGACTAAAAAAGATTAGAAGTAAAGAACCAGTTGATAGATGACAAGCTCTTCATAAATGGAGACTTCAACTCCTAAAAATGGGAAGGGCCTGACCTAGCATCCCGGATCAGATTTGGAATCTGCCACATGGAATACAAACCATTTGAAGAACAACTCCTCATACTTTTGAGGGGAAGATAAAATACTTGGGGAAGAGTGTGAAACAAGAAAAGAGAAACAGTCCCAAACATTGATGAGAAAATGCTGACATCCGAGTAGTATAAAAAATTTCAGCTGAGCTTTTAGTGGTGATGGCTAATTTCTGTTGTCTGGCCATAAACTTTGACCAAACAAAAGAGTAGATAAGGCTAGAAAGAGGGGCTTGAAGATGAAGGATTCTGACTCCTGACTTTATTATTCCGTTTCCTTTTTTCTATTTAAAGTAGTCTTCAGTGTGTGGGAAGCCTGGCCTCCCAAGACCGGAGTCAGTGGAGCTCAGTGTTGGTGTCAGGGGAGTGGGCTGGGGCTGGGAGGGGCAGGGAGACCCCACTCTACTGACAGTCCTGGGTGGAGAAGTCAGATTGCACTCACAGAGCCTCGGTGGAGTGGGAGGGCACAAGGCAGGAGCGACAAGCTGGGAATGCAGGACCCACCTTAGTCCCCAGCTCCACTCTCTTCTACTGTTTCCCTGCTGGTGGCCTTCTCTGCAGTCCTGGAGGCCTTCTTTTTCTTCTTTCTCTGGGTTTTCCAACTTTCAAAATTCCGGAGGAGAGGCTTTAGCTCTCCATCCTGGACCTCCATCTCAGACTTGTAGGTGTCAGGCTTAACGGGACCACTGGTTATCCATGTGGGGCCATTGGGCATAAGTAGGACTGAAACTTTAAACTGGGCAACAAATTCACCCTCCCTCTCATAGAGAACATTAAATGGTTGCAGCAGCTCACGTTTAGCACACTCCACCACACCCATCTGAGTCTTCTCATCTTCAAATGCTCTTGAAGTACACGACATAACATCAAAGGCCTTTCCGCCTTGTTATTTTCAAGCCATATTGTTTGGAGGGGTCTCATTTGTGAATGGTGGTTCTCTGCCCTGTATCCTTGGCCTTGCCTTCTCCTGAGCTGACAAGAACATCCACAGCATATACTTTATGTACCTCAAATTCAGCCTTTTCGTGGTCCTTCTTCTGCTGGTCTGTGGGATTCTAAATGATGGTCTTCCCTCCATTGATGACATGCTTCAACTGATATGACAGCATGCTTTCTATTGTTGTGCAATTCAATGAGTGGGCAACTTTGTTCCTGGCTGTGTTAGTTGATACATTGTGTCAACTTGGCTGAATCAGCTCGGGCAGTTTTCAGCATGGGGCCCTAGCCCTGCAGGTGGGTAGGGCCCAGGAATTGAGAAAGGCTTCATGCTGCCCTGCCCGACTTATGTAGAGAAGTCCGAGTCCTCGGAGGAGCTTGATCTTTGCAGCCATGCCACTTTGGAGGAGCTACAATCGCCGGTCTTTGCAGTCAGTGTAGAAGGAAGAGAGAGGCTTGATGGACACCGCAGCTGCTGCTCCTCCTCTGCTCTTCATTGTTTTCTGCAGAATGAACTGCTGTCGTTTCCCTTGGAGCCAGCAGAATATGGACTGAACCTTCCAGTAACTGTGAGCTAAATAAACCTTTCCTTATTTCACTTTGTCAGGTATTTGTCCCAGAAAAGAGTAAAAAGGTAACTAAAACACTGGCTTCTGTCACTTGCGTGTTCTGGTTTCCAGTTTTCAGTAAGTGTAGGGCAGCTTCAGCACATAGGTGAGCTGACTTAATGACATCTGCTTTCCTCCCTGTTACTTGGGTCCCCTGAGGCACACCAGTGACAAAAGTGTTAGCCACATTAGCAATGAAGCCATCTACATGGACCCACAATGTCCATTTTTACCAAGTCACCTTCCTTAAGAATATAGTCCTGGTCATTCTTCAAAAGGGAGAAGTGGTACTCACAGTTATTTACTGAAATGCTGGTTGGAAGGGCAATACCTTTCTTCATTTCCTTTTCTTTCTTGAAGACTTTTCCTGTCTCATTCATAATCATGGCATCATCTTTCCCACACAGCTCAATACTGGCATGCCCAAGCTGGCTGCTTGAAGTACCCAGTTGACGATGTCACCCCATCTTATACTTGGCCACAACCAGGTCTTCAGCAATAGTTGGCTCCTGCTGCTCGTCTTTGCCTGACATCTTCCCACCACCACCACTGCAGCTTCTTTTCCCTTGACCTGCTGACTCTATTTCCCTTCCCAACCACAAGCTGTGGCCAGAGCCCAGAGTTTAGTTTCTCTAAACCTGCACACCCCTATCTCAATCCGCGAGGAGGGCATGAGCGAAAGCTCCAGCAAGCAAAGGAGTGGGCGGGCAGAACCATTACCATCTTTACCCCAGTGCCTTACAAACTAATGTGTCCAGCTCAGGCCTAGCCTGGGAGCTACAGGACAATATGGACAATTGATATATACAGATATATATAAATTTATATATCATAATTACCTCAAAATCAGCATGTGTTTTTGTAGCATGGTGCTAGCTGTATGTGGAGGCTGGCTTTGAATTCCTGGCTTCAAGTAAACCTCCTAACCCTCCTGAGGCTGGGGTTGTACCTGTGTGCCACCATGCCTAGCTAAACTCTTGATATAATTCCCATGCACATCTTTTTCTCTAAACTAGCACCCCACATCGTATTAATGAATAGCAGAATTTGTGGTTACAGACAGGAACTTCATAGAAAATTTTCTTCCTTTGTTACTAATTACATGCCAAACAATGTCAAGAACTGCTGGTCATACCTCATAAGTATGTCTAGAATTCACCAAAAGCAATCTATTATTACAACCAGAGTCCAAATGAATATTTTCTTTTCCCTGGGCCACTGCAAGAGATAATTTCATTTTTATCCTTTTCATGCATTCTATATTATAACCAAAGTGATATTTGAAAACATAAATTTGATATGTAATTCTCTTCCTTGGAACACTTCAATTATTGTTACAACCAAACCCAAATTCTTAACCTTGCCATACCTGAAATGACATCTGCCCATTTTCCTTTAATTTTTAGTCAAATGCATTCTTCTTCTCTCAAATAGCCTGTGTGTCTTCAAGGAGACCTTTGATCCTTTCCAAATACAGTTTCCATTGCCTATGTTGTTCTCACACCTTTCAATTTCAACTTCCTACAATGTTCTTCTCAGAAAACCATTTACAGACTCACAAACTATAAGCACTCGTTCTTTTCAAGCACAGAAGAGCTTGCTATGCATCTCCTTTCTAGCCCTTGCAACAACTGTAATCCAATGATTCACTCTTGTTTGGGATTCTCAGCTCCATGAGGATGCATAAAAGTTTGACAAGTATATTTTGAAGCAGTGTAAGTGAATTAGCAACCAAAAGGATGTTAAGAATTTCTTATATGTAAGTATAGCAGTGCTTGAAGAACACCCCACATACCACACGCCCAGGGACGGGTAAGGTCTCTCATGCATTTTCTGTCACACACTCCTTTGTTATCACAAGTAGATAAGCAACAGGGTATGAGGATGGTTTCCACTAATTAACTAATTCTCCAATTTAATTAGCTAATTTACTTGGCTAAATGTTTTCTCCAAGCTCTAGTTTTTGTTATTCTCTTTCTCTCTCCCTTCCCCACCTTGAAAAAAATGCCAGCAGATCTGATCCTGGTTGGCTCAGAAAAGTGCCCATCTATCCAACTTCAGGTCGCTTTTGTGAAACAGTCTCTTAGCCATAGAAACGTCCACCAAAAATGCATTAAAAGCTAGTGCTTGGCATCAATCTAGACTCGATGCTGTTTCATGTGCTTTGACTTCCTGTATCTATTCTTACCCTGTTCAGATCAACTCCCAACCTTCTCCCTAGGATCTCAAAGTACAGATAAAGTACTCCAGTGAAGCAGATAGATTTTTGCTATGTAACAAGTCATTTCAAAAACTACTTTGGGTTGCTCCAGTGTATGATGCTTGGCTGCTGTGAGGTGATTTACTGGACCTGGAAGAGGTGGCAGTGCTGTATTTCCCTCCCTCACCTTCCTCTGTGACATCTGCTAATATCTCATTGGCTAGAATAAGTTTCAGAGCCAAGCCCAGAGTCAAAATGTCCTTGTTTCACTGAAAAGCTAACAGCAAAATGACATGGACACAGAAAAAGTAGAAAAGCTGAGGTTGAGAACTCAAACTCCTACCCTTTGAGCTTCAGGCTCACCTTAAACACAAACCTATTAAAGAATAGCTGGTACACTGAGAATTTTATAGAAGTTAAATTATACATTATGTACCATTTTTCTAGTCTGGCCTTTCACTTGACACAGTAATTTAGAGATTCACCCATGTAGTATGGGTTTTCATAGTTAATTCCTTTTCGTTGCTGTGTAGTTTTCCATTTTACAAGCACATCATCACTTGTTAATAACTACCTGGGAGACGACCCAGGCCGCGGGATCCTGAACAGACCCAGAGCGCAGGCCCCCCCGCGAGTGAATGAGACGACCCAGGCCGCGGGGTCCTGAACAGACCCAGAGCGCAGGCTGGCGAGTGAGTGAGACGACCCAGGCCGCGGGATCCTGAACAGACCCGGAGCGTAGGCCGGTGAGTGAGTGAGACGACCAGGGCTGCGGGATCCTAAACAGACCCGGAGCGCAGGCCGGGCGAGCGAGTGAGACTTCCCGGGCC
>NW_004524647.1:1918576-1934238 GCF_000260255.1 Octodon degus
AGTGAAAATCCCATTGCAGATCGGTCCATGGGTGAGCCCTGAACATTAGGAATCGCCATCCAAGAACTGTCTCCCAAACCTGATGCATCTTCTACCACTGCCCCATCAAAGGTGCCCCATCAAACTGCCTGCTCTGTGTGTGCATCTTATTGGTGGAACCTAACTCATGAGAATTCACTTAGCAGTAAGTTACACTGGGAAGATAGGCATCCATGTTCCCACTTTGAGGAGTATAGGATACTATGGGAAATTCCCCAAACACAGAAAGGATTTTCAGAAAACTCTTTAAGGTCACTACACATAATAAATGTCCACATTGATCATAGACAGCTCCACCTAACATTCAGTCTACTCATGCTGGCTGTGGGAAAGACTGGAAGCACTCATGGCTTAGGTATGTGAAAGAAGTATCCAGTTTTACTAAAACTCACCCTTATTCCACACAGTTTAGTGGTTTTCACTAACATCTAATTTCTTTTTGTTTCTTATCTTATCAGAAGTTTAGGTCAAGCTTTAGCATCATGGCATGACATGAAATGAGGGGAATAGTGGGCCTAAATTATTGTTGCTGGAGAACAAACCTACACTCATTTTAAAGAGCTTTTGTCTGCCCCCCAGACAATAATGATTAGCTAACAATTGCTATTGTACTTTGGCAAGTACACTGAGATTTATTTAAAAAAAAAATACTTCTTCTGTGGAGCAAAGCTAAATGTCTGAACAATGATGAGTTCACTGGAGACCACAGAGAATGGAAAAGTTCCAAAGAATAACAAAGGGTTATTTCTTGATAAAAGGAGGCTGAAAAGAAGGTCATGATGGCAAGATAAAGAGATGCACTTAAAAGAGAGGATCAAAGCAAGCTATTGCAATGAATCTATACTATTAATATCACAAAGATGTCACGCAGTTCTCTGGCTTGATTTCATAAAATAAGGTTTAATGATTATAAACCATGAGAGAAGGCTCAAAGCATTGACCCTTGGGTAAGTATATCTATGGGATAAATTCTGATATTATAGTGAAATCAGTTCATAGATGAGCAAGTAGGTTTTCTGTCTTCCTTAAACAAATATACATTTGAGAAAAGGCACAGGAACACACACACACACACACACACACACACACACACAGAGGCAATAAGCTGCTTTGTCAACAACAGCATCAATAAAAATATAAAGAAATCAACGATTTGGCAGTATTAAATGTACTTCTCAAATGATTTTTTCATGAAAGTATTTTCTTCTTAAGAGCACCCTGTGACAAAATGCTTCAGCATCACTTGACTGTCTTAATAGTACCAAATACATGAAACTAAGACTTCAATATTCACATTAATGACTTCAGGTAGATACACTATGTATGAATTCCAAACCCACACTTAATGTGCATTATGAATAAAAATGTAATATATATTCCATCTTAGTTGAAGGATTTTTTTTGAAAAAAGGAATAATGGCTATAAAAGGAATTTTGGACACTTGACATGAAAGAACAAACAAAAATTTATTTTGTAATTAAGTTCTTATGGCTCTAAATGGGAAAAAGGAAAGAATTCAAGCTAACAATGGATTTTATTTAAAATGTGAATTTAATGTCTGACTAAAAATGCTTTGAACAGAATAAATATCTAAAGCATAACAGTTTTAAATATATACCTAATATTCATTTCAGGATTGTCAGAAAATTTAAGCATTCAGATCACATGCACAGTTTCTTGAAGAGCCACATTATTAACAGAAATGTCCTACCAAACAAAGTGTACCTGTCAGATCAGAGCAAAGCCCAACTGTGTTCAGCAAGCAGCCCACCTCCCAAACCCAGCACTGCCTGAATGCTTGTAGGTAGCAAGCAATCTTTGAATTTGATTTCATTTTCATCCACTTCAGTTTGCATGCAAAATCATGGAAAGAATTAAATTCTTAACTAAGATACCACTGTACCTAGAAGCCCTGACTTTTCAGAGGTTCCTCTTCAGACTAAGGGGAATTCATACTTTAAGCTTTCAAAGGAATTTTTGAAATAAACTTCATACAGTGTCGTGTGGAAAATCTCACAACACCTCTCCCACCTCCATTGTCCAGGAGGCTCAGCGGTACCTGTGAGGGTTGTATTCTTTACAGGAAGAATGTTCTCCAGCCTCAACTCACCATGCTTCTCACTTGCAGGGACAGAGATGAATGGGAAGGGCTGCTGCCTGGAGAGGGAACAATTTCCTGGATACAGGCGCTAATCACACTAGTGACATTAAGCCTAGACAGAGAAGAATTGCGCTCACAGCCAGGTGGAAAGGGCGCCCTTTATTTCTAAGTTCCTAGGTACGACTAGCAGGTCTAGGTAAAGCTGAAGTTGGGAAAGTTCTTTCCACCTGGCACACATCTCTGCTCTTCAAGGGCTCCAGTGCTCATACCATTCCCTATAGGAACAAACCCTTTTACGTCCTTCAGCGGCTCTATGCTTTATGTTCCACAGCTTCTTTAAAAAAAGAGGGAGAGTCATTGCAGCAATTGTCTTGCTGACAGGAGCTACTCTTGATGGTTCAACCAAGGAAAGTGCGGCCAGGGGAAGGTAGGTTTCACTGATGTGAAATTGACAGCATAGGTTCTCTCACTTCAGAACTGTTGACCGCACATTTTGGTGACTGTTTTCACTAAATCTAGTAAGCCTGGCTTCCAGGACTCAGTGACTCTGAATCCTAACGCAAGTGAGTTAAAATCATACCTTTTTACCTGATATTTAGGTGCCATTGTGGGGAGGCTGGACACATGCCAACTCGTTAAGCCTTTGCAGTACCTGAGGACCTAGGCAAGGTGAAAATGCCAGAGAAGATGTGAGAGATTTTTCTAATGCTCACATCCCCCGTACGAGGTCATCTACTCTGTATATTTGATGGACCATTGTGGAAAGCAGACTTCCTCCAAAAGTGGCTGCTGTCCTTCGTGACAAGTGTGGTATATTCATGTGTTCTATTCACATTCCACATCCAACCTACTCTGGGAGCCTGAGTTATTTCATTTTTTATTACACAAACTTTCCTCAGTTAGAAACCAAAAGCCAGAGGATTTCCGCAGTTCCCTAAGCCCCTAACACTAAATATAATTCCACATGGCCATAACCGTCTTACTGCTGTGTTACAAAACACATGTGCCAATGTGAGCTCGTTCACACACAAGGAATTCTTGAGAAAGCAGCTGGAGCCTGAGAGCTCTGTGACCAGTCGTTTGATCAGGGTCCTCTGGCTTCTCTCTGGAATTCTCTTATTTTCATTATTCTATTCATCTGAGCTCTCCTCTTTCAACTGCTTCTCTCATGTCTAATTGTCTTAATTGTATGTCAGTTTGCACACCAGTTTGTACATTTTCTACCTTGTGTATTTTATGGCCTTTTGCTCCCTGTCATTAGATAGTTCAGTTTCCCAGCTTTCCATGTATGAAAGAATTGTAACACCGGGTCAAGACATACTTCAAGCCATGCCAAAAAGCCCTAGGACATTGCTTATCCCATGGATCACGTGACCAGACCCAAGCTCTAGTGGGTCCGTCTATGATGAATGACAGGACACATGCATCTTGCATTAAACAGGGATTGCAGGTAACCATGTTTTTAGTAGGCTAAGAACCATTCAGTGAGGACATGGTATGTCTAGTACAGCTGCTAAACCACATCAATGTTTCTATGAAAATATATACTTGGGGGGTGTTGTTCAATAATAGAATGCCTACGTAGCATGTGTGAGGCCCTGGGGTCTATCCCTGGCACTAAATAAATAAATAAGGAGGAAAACAGTGCTTTTACCAGGTGATGGTGCCCAAATACACTGTTGCTTGAACCCATGCATGCATGCACATACACAAACACATATACACATACTCAAATACACACAGAAGAAGCACCAGGTTTGTACCTATATAATTGCAAAAGCAAGCAGTCCCACTTTTCTACAAGGCATAAGGGGGAAAGAAGCAGTCACTAAGAGCTGGCCTGGATCCATGAGCCAGACTTCGATATTCTGTTTGAACAGAACATCACAGGACATGAACATCAGGCAAAGCCACTCTGTGACCAGGACAGATACAGACGACAGCAAAATGATTCTAACCATATCTGAACACAGGTAAAATGTGAACATTTGTCCAAGTCACCACTAAAGTACCCAGACATTCCACTTTTCTAACTAATGTGAGCAACTGCTGATCCTTTATGAGTTATAACCTTTTCTTCCTTTAGTTTATCCTGCTAGCCAAGTCACTATTTTACACTCTCCCCCCAACCATCTGACATGAGGCCAAATCTTGTATGTCTTCTCTAACACCCTCTTACAGTTTCCCATGGGTCTACTACTTTTCTTGCAACAAGAAATGAGCATAATTTATTAAATTACAGCTGTCATCCTAGCAGCCTATGAAAGTTTCATTTATATGAAATTCACTTATTTGACCTCACAATTGCCCTGTGAGTAGCAGTCTCTAGTCAAAAAAAAAAAGGAAAAAGAAAATAAGGCTTAAGGAAAATTACACAAGATGCATAGTTGGACATTATAAAAAGTTAAATTTAAATATAAGGCTGTGTGATTCCAAACTCAGAGCTCTTTATTCCAGAGGAAAATAACCTTCTCCATTGCACTGATTTTCCTTGGAATGATTAAGGAAGCCAAAGACTCATATTTATATCAGTCTCTATCTCTCTCCCCCTCCCGCTCCCTTTCCATCATACTTTCGGCTTCATAGCAAGGTGAATGACATAAAACTGTTTTTATGCAAAAGTCGTGATCATATAATATAAAGATTGAGTGGAAACAAGGACCAGAATGATGATTCACAAGAAAAGGCCAATGCCATGCAAAGACAGTTCCCCGAGTGATGTGCCACCCTAGAGAACATCCGCCAGAAACTAACCAGCCTGCCCTCACTGCAAGCCTCCCCTCTTCTTTCTTCTCTGCAAACTGGAGCTGATCCAGTCTCCACTGCTATTCAAGCTGGTGGACAGCAACCAATTCCTCCTCTCAAACTTTTCATTCAAATGGAGGTGAAAAGTCATCCTAATGTGTACTTACTATGAAGAGTTGCTCCTATAAATGGAGCACTAAATGACAGAGTTAATAAAACATTGAAAAAGAGGCATTTTCTCACCTGAGAACTTAATTGCTACCGCAAATTTAACAAGGAGCTCTTGACATTCCATTTCATAAAAAGTGTTTTATTCTCAAATTGTATCCTTGATTTATAAACCACAGAGAGGGGGCCCATCAATGGCCAACGGGGAGCATTTCTCTTCCTAAATACCAAAGTATAATTTAAGCATGCCAAGACTAAAACTAATTTATTTGGCTTACAATATAACTCAAAGTACCTTAAATTTATGTCATTATAAGTTTGAAAAATGAACTTGGAAAATAAGTCACTGCCCATCTTCACAAATGCACATATTCCTTGGGACTTTCTCCAGGCCAAGGACACAAGCTTTCACCCTGAATGCCAGTTGGAGACGATCCCAGTTTTCTCCCTCGGCAATAGCTTAAAAGAATGTGAATAATAAAATAATTCCCTTGATTTTTTAGAAAAATTTTAGAAGTATTTTTAGTAAGGCTAGCCATAGATTTAAAATGTTCATCTTCTAAAAAACTGTAACATGATTTTGCATGACAGATAGAACAGGTGTGTATACTTTGTTTTCAACGAGAAAAAAATATGTTTGGAGATGTACTGATTTCATTATCATACATGAGTTAGATGTTGATTCTCAGGCAGGCCTCAGCAGAAAAGATGGCACAGTCCATATAAACTCTTTGAAAGACACAGTTGTTGTTGTTGTTGTTGTTGTTGTTGTTGTTGTTGTTGTTGTTTGGGGGGGATTTGGGGGGATTTTGTTGTTGTTGTTGTTGTTGTTGTTGTTGTTTCTTTTTGTTTTGTTTTGTTTTTTTGGTTTTCTATTTTGGTTTTTGTTTGAGTTAGGGTTTAAATGGAAGCCATTCTTTTCTATCGAGTAATGATATCTTTATTTTCCATGGAGTAGTGATTCTCAAACTTTAGCAAGCAAGTAATTTTCCAGGAAGATGAAGCACAGATATATGGGCCTAATCTGTATCTAATAGCTTCTTCAGAGATGTTAACACTACTGGTGTTCAAGGAACACAGTTTGAGAACCACTAGCTTCAGGAAATCGCCTGCCCACACCACTGCCCCCCATCTTCAACCCTTATAGCAATAAGGCTGTCACCTTCCTGCTGGCTGACTTACGGCCATGCCTGAGACCTGGATAATCAATATCACTGATGCTCCTGAGGCCCTGGGGCTGCTCTGCAGCAGCATAGTCTCTGAGGAGGCACTGATCTCAGACATCCCAGCTCCCATTGTCTCTTCTCTGAAAACTCACACTCCTCTCCTGTACTGAAGCCTTAGTTCTTCAGGGAATTTATCTTCAAGAAAGAATCCAAAAGTATGACAAGATGTAGCACCAAAAATGTTCATCACGATGTCTTTAACTACCTAAATATGCAGCTATGGGGATTTGGTGAAATAAATTATAACAGAGCCACACAAAAGTGTACCACAAACCCACTAAAAACTTGAATGAAAAATCATATTATTTAATATAGCATAATGTTTACGATACATTAAGCTAAAGAATCCAGTTCTAAAACTATTTTTAAATCTGAACAATCAAGTTGATGGTGCTGAGATCTAACTACAAACCCCTCATGCTCCCAGGACAATTATAACAACTTGGGAGTTTTAGCTAAATCAATCATTTGATTCCCAGATAAAACCAGTGGGGAATGTAATGGATCAACTCACATTTTTAGATTATAAATATAAATCTTGTGTTTTCTGTTGTGTAAAAATGTATACTTACCATTGTTCTAAGTTGTTTAATAACTAGTGGCTGTTTCTTGCTGTTTGCTAGATAAAATTCCTGTAACCCTCACCAATTTCTGTCAGCAAAGTTAGTTTATAGAGATGAGTTAAAGGAAACTAAATGGGCTTTAACTTCTTGTCACCTCAGGCTATGCAAGGCTTCCTGCAGGTACTCAGGTGCAAATTAACCAGAAACTAAAACAAAAGCCCCAGAATATGTAGTCTGAGTCCTGGTCCCAATCACTCTGAAAGCATTATTTTGTGTCAGACAATAAATTTCTTTACCAAACTTTAAAAAAAAACAAAATCTATTTTTAAGATATTGCCCCATTGAAATGTCTATGTACTAATTAAAGTATTATTAGACAAAAGCTATTTAATGCACAATTTTATGAACTGATCTAAATGGATGGAACAATGACTGTATTTTCATTTTCATTTGTTTGCCTTTATATTTTCTTTAAAATGATCATGTATTGCTTTGTAATAAAAACAAGCAATAAATAAATTTTATTTTAAAACACATACTTATACAGCTCTCCTTCTGACTATATCTAACTTTAGGAGTCAAAAAATAAGTATTGATGTTTATTCTCAGTCTTCACAGACCTCAGTGGCTACCCCAAATCCAAATGTCTTCTTTGTAATTAGCTTGTGCTGCATGTACCCTCAAACACAAATAAAGAGAAGCTGAAGGATAAGAAAGTTTTGTTCCCTCCTACAAAATTTCTAGAGATGACCAGCTCAGGATGAACACAACAGTACTGGAAATCTCAATGGATTCTGTCACCATCCAGAAAGTGGCCTCTTCTTTAAAGTCCAAAATGGCTCCTGGAGTTTTGGACATCATACCCCAAGTCTACCCAGTGTTCAGGAGAAAAAGCAAAGAACCATATATATTCTTCCCCTTAAAATACATGGCTGAATTTGTGTACTATTTCTGCTTATCCTGTCCATTCGATCAGTCTTAGGTACATGGCCACACTCACTGAAAAGAAAGCAGGTAGATGCCTTTATTCTACATTATAGAGTCTTCAATGAAAACTATAGTCCCCTTAGGTGGGAGAAGGGAAAACAGTTTTGGAAGATATGCCACCAAGTACGCTGTACTATTTTACCACAAAAGTGTAATCTCATTCAGCTCTACCTAGGAACACCTTCAGAGAAATAGACTCAAAATATTGCTTAAGTGTATGCCATGGAACTGCCACTTCTCAGTGTCATCGTTTCGGTAGTTGCTAGGATAGGTAGAGGAGTGTTAAAATTTAGAAAGATTTGCAAAACCTCTGCTTTCTCTCATTATAATGATTGAAAACAATCTTGCTCTAAGGAACAGAGCATCACATAGCATGGAACACCCAACCCCAGGAATCTGATGAATGCACACTGCTGGTACAGCTGGCGTGGTCTATGTGATTCCACTCCAGTCCTGCACACCCACGCCCCCACCCCTCCGCTGCTCTGTAGCTGTGATAGGCAGCTGAGCTCCTCCACACTTACTCTTTGTGTCTCTTATTCATCTTCCTATTTTTTATCTCCTTAATTTATACACTTATAAAATGGAAGTCCAGGATAATGGGGATTTTGTGTGCTGTTTTCTGTATCCCTGTCACCTAGGATAGTGACTATCACTTGGAAGACCTATGATGAAGAACTGCTAAATTAGCAAATGGGTGGACAACACCCAGGAGGAATTCAGAAAGATAAAAGAAGACATGAAGGCTCAGAAACAGCCAATGAGGCTAAGAGGCAAAGGAAAACATTCCAATCGAAGTTGCAAAGGCCTGTGCACAGCTCCTTGTCTGAAGGAAGATGGCTAATCACAAACTGTAGCTTATGGCTTGGGATTTGGGATGCACTGGTCATCTTTGTGTAAACAAGCCTTTATCAAAATATGACTGCACTCATTCCACATTTTTTATGGTTTCATACTACAATGGCAGAGCTATATAGACAGAGTTGAGTAACTGAGATGGAAACCAAACTAATAGACTGCAAAGCTGGAAATTGTACCATTTGTTTTCTATAGAAAAGTTTGTTAGCCGCAATGGACAGTTCATTATTAGACAAAAATGTAATAGAGAGAGATACTCAGACTGAGCTCCCCAGGCCAGCAGCAGCAGTACCCCTTAGGAAAGTATCAGACATGTACCTATGAAGTCCTACCCTAACCTTCTGCACCAGAATATTTAGGGGACATAAAAATAGCAATTTGTGTTTTGGCAAAATCTACAGACAATTCTGGTGCATGGTGCTTGCTGCAACAGAGGATAAGACAAAAAGAGGAGAAACTGGAGAAGCAATCAGAAGTTACGCAGCATGACGCCATGTTCAATTCATAATGTTTTCTCATTACAGCAGGAGAAGTCTGTTGAGCACATGGGTTAGAACATGTACATTACATTGGTGTGCTATCTATTGTGTTAAAAACTTAAACACTTTGCTATGGAATTTTTAATTTCGAAAACAGCACAGATTATTTTTCTAAAGTTTATTTGCTGATATTAGCTTTATTATAAAGTAGTGCTACCTAAAGTTGCAACAATAGCATAAAATATGATTAAGTGCTTTTACATCTTTAAGAAATTTGACCATAAGCTTCTGCTTCATTTAAATTAAGGATCATTGATTTACTGTGACTTGTTTCCTAATTGTTCTCTCTTTTTGCATGGGTATCTAAATTCTCACTGATGCCTTTCTGGATTGTGTGAATCACACAAATGTCTGTAAGAAATGTAAAAAATCGCCTGATATCAGAACATAATATATAATTAAATGTACTTTGGATTAAAAATATAAAGATTGGAAAATATACTTTCAAATTTCATTTTTGATTGATTTAAAAGTAAATGTAAGGCCTGGGAGATAACTCAGCAGCATAAGCACCTGCCTGTCAAGAACAAGGTCCTGAGTTCAATCCCCAGTACAAAAAAAGTGAATGTAAAGACTAGATAATAAAGAATTGATTATTTACCTTTATATATAAAATAAGAGTTTAGTCTTCACAGACAAAAGGAAGACCCTGAAAGATTTTAAGCAGGTGATATGAGCATGACTGCAGTCTGCCGTCATTCTTGCCACATAAGGAATAAGTTGTAGGAAGTGTTAGATCTCAGGCTTCAAGCTCAGCTAGGAAGCTGCAGTCCCCAGAAATGAAATGGCTGTGGATGTAGGTGCACGTTGGGACCATGCGGCTACCGGGCAACTACCGTGTTGCATCTCTCCTTTAACCCCACTGAATGTCATCTCCATTATCAGTCCAAAAATTTTCAATGTCGACTAAAAATATCAAATATATATAAAACAAACCCCAGACCATCTCTAACACCAGATAGGGGCTCAACTGATAGGCATTCTCTGCTGAAGATTGCTCTCCTTTCTCCTGTCTCACTTTCATTTTGAATGATGTGGATGCATGTGCAAGCTGGAACCATGCAGCTGCCATGTGTCCAGTCCACTTTGACCCATCTGCAATGTAATACTTGGCAGTGGTTATTTCTTTTTACATCTAACAAGATTAGACCTCCATTTATAGTGAGCTTTAAAATGCTACAAAAAAAAAAATGCAAAACTCATCCATCCAAGACTTTAAGCTAATTACAGGAGCCCAGCGTTATTACAGTCATTTGCCAGAAATTATTTCTTAAAGAGAATAATTTTCTTCATTTATAACCTACCCTACTTCAAAAGAGATTTAAGATGGCATCTAAAAATGCACATGGCATGGGAAAAGAAATTAAATGAAAAGGAACAAGAGGGAAAGAAAGTGATTTAGAGATAGGAGTAAATGAAGTAAACTCTAGGACAGTGCCACTAACTTGGCTCTGAGTTTTCTAGAAGTCAGTATGTCATGGAAGCCACTCTGGGTTCTGAGATTAATGGTTCATAAGGCTAAAGCAAACCAGTGTTCAAGAGATGCCCTGAATACAGAGTCCAGAGAAAAATGCCTCCCCTGGGCCACAGAGCTAAGATTTCAAATAACTTTAGGAACAACATCCTTGCAGTCTTGAAGAAGACTTCAAAAGAGATATATATCAAATATATATAAATCTTGAAGAATCGCTTCCTAATTGCTGTTTTGTAACTCTAGGATTCAAGTTAGCACTATCTATAACTTACATGGTCCCCTTGAGGGTTGAGGGATTAATGCTGATATTTCATGTTGCTGTACTAGTCATATGCAAGGAAAATATAGAAGATGAAGATCCAGAGAGGTCTTCAAGCCCTGAGCTTTTCGGGCTGTTTCTTAGATGTCTTGGGTTTCACAAAGAAGCCTCAGAAGCAGAAAGCTGGGGAAGCCCAAGAGATACCCCAACTTCTTGCACTCTATGTCCCTGGCTTCAACTCAAGCAGCGCTGCTTTCTTTTTAAAGCATAAAGTGCACTGTTATGGTTTGTGTCTAGTTGCTCCCTCAAAGCCTCATACAGTCATGGGGCAGGGACTTCTAGAGTTTGAGATTAACTCATGATCCACTGGGATTATGGGTTTTAGTACTGCTGGGATTATGGATATGAGTACTTCCCCTAGCCTGAATGGGGGTGGAGAGCTTGAATGTAATATAAGAGAGACAGAGAGACAGATTTTCTCTCTGTTGCCATTGCTGCTACCCCTCCCTCCATTTTGCTCTCTGCTCTTTTCCACCTCCGTGAAAGGTTGCTCTCTACCCTGTACCACTCTGCCTTGGAACCAGCTGAGTATGGAGTGATACCTCCAGTAACTATGAACTAAATAAACCTTTCCTTCCTTCATTTTGGGTTTCAGGTATTGGTCCCAGCAACAAGAGAAGAGTAACTGAGACATGCACCAATTTAGTAAATGCACTTCAGAATCATCTGGGAGATCAGACAGTCTAGATGCAAACTTAAACTCAGATACTCACTGGCCCTGGGACTTCAAGACATCACTTCATTTCTCTTTGCCTCTGTTCATTCATCTGTCAAATCAGGATATTAGTATTAATAATAATATAGAGATATTGGAGAATTCAATTGCTTGGTGAAGATAAAGTTCTCTAGCAAAATGCCTACTATAGAATAAGTGTCCAGTGGAGGCTTGGCAGCACAAATTTCAGTAGAAGAAAAATTACCCTCTAATTCTGATCTGACCTCCTGGAAAAATCCTCATCCACACAAACCTACCAAGAGAGAATGTGTCAAAAGTTGGGGTGACTTGCCCCATTCACACCACCCCTAACAGGCTCTTGAATCCACTGCTTCTGATTCCTCTTCCAGTGCCCTATCCACAGGGAAAGGCAGTTGGCTGCCATTTCTCCTGCACAATCTCCAGTTTGTGCCAACTAACTCATTGCACTCCATCCGTGAGATTCAGTGTATGGAATAGGAAACATTGTTCCGCCCACACACGAACTCTACTTGCAGAGGGTGCCTGGAGGAGAATGTTAGAATCCATTTAGGATTTGCAGTATAAAGTTCAACAGTGAATTATTAGAGATGTCTGCCCATGGAAAGAGACAGGGGATCTCTGTACACTATTGAAGACACCAGGCTAAATAATAACTTACCAAGGACGGTAGCCAAGGGTTAGAACTGCAGCCCTCTACAGTATATCATCCCATTTTGAACTCGAAGTAAGAAGCCATTTACCTACATTGACACAGTGAACAGCTGATTAATTGTACAAAACATTTAATGAGCATAAAAAGCAATTGTGATTAATTTCATTGACCTTTCACAAAACATAAACTAGTCATGCTTGGTACTCCATTATTTACTTTCTCCATTTCCTCCCGATGTATAGCAATGCCTAAGTGACTTTGGAAGGCTCATTGACTGAACAATGGGGAAGAACACTGTACTGATTTGTATTAAGAACATGTCCATCAATGAAAGTCCTAAGTCATTTCAAGATGTTTGTATAACAGCTGACTACACTATGTGTTGCCTCTGAAACTGAAATTGCTTATTTTCAAATACAATAATTTTTGCACTGCAAATAGCTATGGGGTTCTCACTCTACCCAAGTGCTATGCTGCTAACTGTAAGTCATAGGAAAATGAATTAGAATTTCTGTCTTCAAAGAAAGGTTTAAATGCCAATTATCTTGACAAAATTAAGAATGTACATGGATTCTAATTTAAGAGCAAGTATTACCAGAATGTTTACCTGTGTACATTTGTCCTTTCTGTCTCTCCAAATGCTTCCTAACTTGCTTGACAGGATAACATCTCAACTGTGCTTCCTAACAGGGCTTTCTCCATCTCTTTTTCCTTATTGCTTTCCAATTTCACACTCCAAATGTTGATGTATTCCAGGGTTGAGTCCTCAAGCTCCTTTCTTTCATAGTGACACTCAAGCTTGGTGACCTCATCCATATGCATGACTTTAAATTCAACCTACATGCCAGCAGCTCTCAAATTTGCATGTTGAGTCATGGATTTTTTTTCTTCTGTATTTTTCTACAGGGTGTTCAGGGTCTCACTACTAGATCAGACTAGTAGTGATCCGCCTGCTTACAACCTCCCAAGAGCTGGGATTGCAGGCACAGGCCACCATGCCCAATCTCAATTGCCATCTCAGCGCACTCCCGGGGTCGGGGCCAGCATGGCCGGGCCCCTGGGATCAAACCCCTGGCCCCTGCATCTGCCTGCAGGGGCTTTAATCCGCTAAGCTATTTGGCTGGCCCTCGTGTCATGGATTTGCTTCTAAACTCAGACTTGTTTATCCAGTGACCTGCCTAACATCTCCACTTGGATATCCAGAGATTTCTCAGACATCAAGTCACGGGCCAACTTCTAATATCCAGCTCCACACCGGCCCCTGAAGTCTTCTCCTTACCATACGCCACAGCAGTGCACCATCCAGCGGCTCAGCCCAACAGCCTTGCCTCAGAACTCCTACCTAGCGCATCTGTAACCCCTCTTTTTCAGGCCTGCATTTTCCTCCCCTTGCAGTCCCTTACTTTCTGCCTCCCCTGTGCTACCATCATTTCTTACGAGAGCCTGCTAAATCCCCTGGCTGATCCTCGGGAGTCAATGCTCAACTGGCCATACTTCTCCACACAGTAGTCAGAGTGAGTGCGCTACAGTGTAAGTCACATGATTCAGACTGTCTGAGCCTGCCAACTGTTACTCAGAGAGTAACTTTCAGTCCCTGCAATGACGTGGAGGACTCCATACAATTTGTTCCTGTCACCCACCGCTTCGACCCCCCCTCCCACCTGATTTTAGCCCCATGTTTCCTGGAAGCTCCTGAACACCCAGGCACATTCACATTCATACCTCGGGGCACTTGCACTTGCTATTCCCTAACCGGACATGCCCTTTCATCAAATGTCTTTCTATACAAAAGGTAAGCTCTGGGAGCCCTTTCCTGGCTATTTCATCTAAAATTTCAAACCCTTTCCCTAATATTTTTTTATGTTTTTTCCACTGCTTAATTATATTTTTACTCAGAATTTACCATAATCTGTGTTAGCCAGACTTCCACCCCTATAACAAAATACGCAACTTAAAAGGCTCACTTGAAAAGGCTTCCCTTCTTGTTGCTTTGCCCCTTTGTTCTTCTGAACCTGCAGCAAGGCAGGATATCAGCACAAGGAGCACAAGGCAGAGAAAGTGCTTACCTCATAAACTCCAGGAAACAAAGGGGATTCCTACATCCCCTTCAAGGACACGCCCCCTATGACCTCATGGCCTTCCATTAGGCTCCACCTCCTGAAGCTTCCACCAGCTTCCAGGAGTGCGCCATCAGCTGAGTACCAAGCCTTTAACCAAAGCCGCTTAATATCCAAGATGCAATATGATATACTTTGCTTAATTAATTTGTAAACATTTTATCTTTCCAGCATGAATGCAAGCCCATAGATCCAGGCATTTTGTCACTTATTTACTCTTATGGCCCTAGCATGTGGAGTAGTAGCTAATATTTTACAATATACTTATAATAGATACTCAGAAGTATTTTTTCAATGAATGAAGAAAAGAAAATTCAATTCTAGATAGAAAGGTAGAGGATAAAATAATGATTAGTCTATATCATTCTGATAAAATATATTAAATGTATTTTCTAAATTTAGAAAATAAAAATCTAGGAGTAAGAAACACTTGCAGTAAAATGAATATAAGGTTCTTTATCTGCAATTTGCAATGACTTTCATTTAAACGTTTATAAATATTTTTAAAAGCTCAGTGGATTTTGAAGTACTTCAAAATAGTCGGAAGTTATTTTAGAACATTTCACATTGTTTTAAAATAACTTTCAAAAAGTTAATTTATCAGCAAGCTTAGAAAATAAAGTAGTTTAATATACAAAGTGCTTTGAAATTTTGTCTTAAGGAGCTTAGATTTTAAATGGAATAAAAGTTGTTCAGAAATAGTTGTGAAAGCCAATTATCTTAAACTGCTCATTTGTAAATTCAGTTTTGGTTATCTTGATAAAAAATAAAATAAAATAAAATTTTTAGAAAAAGAGAGAGGCTAAATCAAGACTTTCCAAGTCATGTAGAAACAACACTTCCAATTTCTTGGGAAGCAGATTGACAATCTTCAATTACATTTTTTCAGAGCCTTTTACTTACAGTAAAATCTTCAAAAAGATGTCTGTCTATGGGAAAATTGGTAAGTGAGGCATTTAAAATGAAATATTAAAATGTGACAACAAGGGGGCTGGGGAGATAGCTCAGTAGATTAAGTGCTTCCCTGGCAAGAGCAAAGGCCTGAGTTCAATCCACGGTTCCACCAAAAACAAAAAAAAAAGGTAACAACAAAACACCAGCCAATGGGGCTGGAGAGATGGCTCAGTGGTCTAAAGCACCTACTTAGAACAAGCTTAGCAAATCATCAGGGACCGC
>NW_004524647.1:1934533-1947002 GCF_000260255.1 Octodon degus
TCTTTCTTAAAAAGCTGAATGTGTGCACCTACAGAGCAAGCACAGCCCTGCAAGGAAAAAGGGATGCTGCTTCCAATCTGAGCAGCGGGAAGACCTTCGCTTTAGTGAGCCTCATTTTGCATTGTCTTAAGAGGCTTTGAAACAAGGTGAATGCCATAGTTTCATTCGAACATGTCTCTGAGGAAGCACTTAGTTCATGGGACACTATCTCATCAACATTTTAATACAGGGATAACTTAACAGTTGAATTTTCTATTAGAAGGTAGAGTTTAGTAGGAGGCAATTGGTCACAGAGGGCATAACGTAGAAGACTATGTTGTCTCTCACTTGTCTCCCTCCCTCCCTCTCCCTCCCTCTCTCCCCCTCGCTCCCTCATTCCCTCTCTTCCTCTCTCCCTGTCTCCCTCTCTTTCTTTTCCTCTTTTCTCCACTTCCTGACACAGCTTTCCTCCACTAGGCCCTTTCACAATGACGTTTCTACCTTGGGGCCAGGTGTGAAGAACTGAAGTCTCTATTACAGTAAGCCACAATACTTCTTTCCTCCTTAAAGTTGATAATCTCAGGTATTTATTATTTTTCTATTTTTAATGTGTTTAGAACAGAGTGTACAGGGTCTCACTACATAGATCAGTCTCATAATGATTCTCCTGTTTTCAGCCTCAAGAGCTGGGATTACAGGTGTGCACCACCACACCCAGTGTCAGTAGCCACCTCAGGGGGCAGGGCCAGCACAGCATGCCAAGGATTGAACCCCAGCCACTGCGCACTGCCTAAGCAGGTGCTTTAGTCCACTGAGCTGTGTGGCTAGACCTGATCTCAGGAATTTAGTCACAGTGATGAAAGCCTAACACAGTAATACAATGAATTGTTGAGGTTTTCTTTTAAAAATACCTCTGTGGAAGCCATTTTAAATGATTTCAGGTCCAAATGATTTGAGGTATGCCAGTTCTTGAGGGACTCACAGAGCTGGGTCAAGACACTTCAAGCAAGGAAAACAGGTGGAACTTTAGCCTGACTAAGAGAGGGGCTCAGGACTTCTTCACGATTATTGCTATAAAACCTGGGCTCAAATTATGAGCTTTGGAATAAGAGAGTGCATAAATATGACAAGCTACAGAAGCCATTTCTGTCTATTTCCCCAGCCTGTGGGTCTCCTACTGTGCCGGAGGCTTTTCCCTTATAAGATACCCCATGTCTGGCATTCTCACATGAAGTTTTCTTTCTAAAGATGAATTGACACACCTCATGTATCTAAAGGAGATACTCTTCAATATAACCTTCTTAGAGTCAGCATTTGACCCACATCTGTGATTATGTCTGAACTTCTCAGGACCCAGAAGAACGAATGAACTGGAGTATTTTTATCTTGATTGCAAAGCCAACATCATAACAGCCCAGCACAAGTCCCTCTGAAAGGTGTTGGCCTGGCTGGACTCCACGCCTGTGGGCCTCCTACTCCCAGACTTGAGCACCTCCTGGTATCACAATGTAGAGTGATAGCAGGTCCTGTGGCAACATGCAACAAAAATAATGGTGGATGATGTGTATTTCTTCAGGACCGACAGAAGTCTTTTTCATCAGTGAATGAGATGACCCTTAAGTTTTGCAGGTTAACCTATAAAGAGGTCAAAATCTATAGAAAACTGCTTTAGGTAGAAATAAATGTTTTTAAAAACAGAAAAGGGAGAAACTGATGTTCTAGAAAGACATGAAAGATGGCAATTTCCTTGCTTTGATCAGGCATTAAGCTGTCTCAAATAGAAGGAAGTTTAAGTGACAGGCCACCAGCAACCGACCTTGTGGTCTATTTTCCCTCATAAATCACTCTCCTGATTACTTGGGTTCACTGTCAGGAAAACGCTCTTATCTGAAATACTTTTGCCATTATATTACTTTTCTCTTAATCTCCTGACCTATAAATAGATGTAGCAATCATAATACCCGACAGAAGTAAAAATAATGGCAAAGATAGCACCAAAGTTCTGCTCCTAGTCAAGTTGGAGTAGCTGGGACTGAATTTATCTTACCATGAGAAGCAACCCCAAAAGTGGACAGAAAATATGAAACAGTGGAGTTTAGAATAGTGGGCAACAGGCACAAAAGGACATTATTATGGTTTTCAAATAAGCTGTTTCCCCAAAGACTCCCATATGGAGGACTGGCTTGTCAATGTGGCAATGTTCAGAGGGAGCCCACAGAGGTGACTGGGTCATGAGGGCACTGAGGCCTCAACAGACGAGTTCCTGGGTGAATGGGCCACAGGAGGTAGGTGGAGGCAGTAAGTCCCAGGGTGCACGTGGTTCCCAGACCTTTCCTCTCTGGCTCTTTCCTCCTGTCTGCTTCACAGCTGCCCAAATACAACCAGTTTTGCTCCACCATGGTGTCCTGCCCCACCTCAGGCCCACAGCAACAGCACCATCTGATCAGGGACTGCTGTCTCTAAAACTGAACTGAAATAAACCTTTTCTTTTTTAAACTGTTTATGTTGGGTATCTTGGTCACAGAAACAAACACAGCAGCAATAACTGAAAGCCTAGAAACAGAAAGTAAGTCCTGCAATGTCCCACATTTCTGCCTTGAGTTTGCTAACTAATAAATCATTTTAAAAACATGAAAAGAGTAAAAACTTGTTTCTTAACCAGAACAAAACCAAAAGATGTAAAAATACTAAATTATCTAACCCCAATAAGGCAAAATTCACAATATCTAATGGTTTGTAAAAATTATCAAGTTTGCAAAAAACAAAAAGATCCAATTTATAATTGAAAGAAAAATCACTCAAAACCAACCCAGAACTAATAAACATGATAATCAATAAATAACATGTATATATTCATTACAATTTTACTACATATATTCATAAACACTAAAATTTCTGACATGAAACGTACACTGGTTGAAATTAAGAGCAAATTAACATTTACAGAAGAAAATATTAGTAAACTAAAGATACAGCAACAGAAATTGTCAAAATCAGAAATATGGAGAAAAACTACTGGGGGGGGGGAATCCTTGAGCAAGCTGGGCCTGCTGGAGCACACCTGCAACTCCAGTACTATGGGAGGCTGAGGCAGGAAGATCACTGTGAGTTTCACGCCAGCCTGGGCTACAGAGCAAGGCTCTGTCTAAAAAAAAAAAAACTTCAGCATTGATGAGTCATGAGACAAATCTCAGGGAGCCCCTAAAATAAAGAGATAGAAGTACATGGAAAAATCAATAACCAAAATTTTTGTTTGTTTGTTTTTTTAATGTATGTAGGACAGGGCCTACAGGGTCTCACTACACAGATCAGACTCAGTGATTCTCCTGTTTTCAGCCTCCCAAGCACTGGGATTACAGTTCCACCACACCCAGTCTCAATCAATTGCGGTCTCAGCGTGCCCCGGGGGCAGGGCCAGCACAGCATGCTGAGGATCAAACGGCCTAAGCAGACGCTTTAGTCCGCTGAGCTATCTGGCCAGCCCTCCAAATTTGATTAAAACTATAAAGTGATAGCTTTAAGAAATTCAATAAACCATAACAAAAGAAACATAAAGAATAACAAAGCACAGCACAATCAAATAATTCAAAACATTGAAAAAAAATTTCTTAAAAACCACTGACAGAAAAGATTTGTTATACACAGAGAAACAAAGACAAGGATGGTAGGAAATTATTTGTCAAAAAATAAAAAAAAACAATTAAGATGACAACAGAATATCTTGAAGGCCCTCAAATATCTACCAATAATTCTTTGATCAGTACAAATATATTTTGCAAAGGAAATTATTAGTATGTTCAGATATTTTAAAATGAGAGAATTCACTGCCATCAGACAGACATTATAATAAATTTTAAACAAACTTTTCAAGTAGAATAAAAATAATACCAATTAAAAATATGCATCAAAATAAAGAATGAAAACCATAAGTGTTCTTTATAAATGAGTCAGAAATGGCAGATGCACATATAGATCTGTAAGGTTTTCCTTTACTTAAATCCCCTTAAAAATATAATTATTTAAACAAAAGAAGTATATAAAAAAATACCCAGATATGTTGACACATGCTTCAAATCCCAGAACTCAGGAGGGTATGGCAGAAGGATTATCAATTGAAGAACACACTGTGCTCTATAGCAAAACCCTATCTCAGAAAAAGAGTGAAAAACAAAGTATGTAATTATAACAGCCCAAAGGTCAGCAGGAAAGGAGCAAAAGTATGTCACTCTAAGTTAATTTTATACTTGAAGTGGAATTATATCATTTGGCAGTAGTAAACTAGAGATACATGCTGTAAACTAAGGAGCAAATGCATATCCAATAAGAAAATAGCTACAAATAATAAGCAAAAAAAAAAAAGGAAATAAAGTAGATTCTTTAAAAAAAAAAAAAAAGACTACAGGAAGGCAGAAAAAGAAGAATGAGAAAAACAGAAAATATGGGGTAAATAGAAAACAAAACACAAGATGATAATTTAATCTTAAACCAGTCAATAATTGCATTAAGTGTAAATGTCCTAATTTCCCAATTAAAACATAAGAACTATTAAATTGGAGAAAAATACAAGACATAACTGTATTCTTCCTACAATAAACATAGATAAAATTATGCTTAAATTTTATTAAAAAAAACATAAGCATGCTAAAAATTAAAAGATAGATGCCTAATTAATTAATGCTTATCAAGACAAATATGAAGTGACTATTAATAGCAGAAAATTAATTTCAGAGACAAATACTGGAGCTAAAACATCATTTTTGTTGTTACTTTTGTTTCACTTTTTTTGTTTGTTTATTTTGTGAGACAAGGTCTTTCTATGTAGTCCAAGCTGGCCTTGAACTCATTATGTAACCCATGACATGAAAGATCTTTACAATCTTTACCTTCATTATTTTCCTATGTTCTCAACAACCCTCTGAAGTAAACAATTATTATATTACAGAGGCAGGCTCACCAGGACTAATTAACTTTCCCAAGGCAACACAAGCAGTTAGGGATAAGGCTGAGATTTGAAGCCCAGTTTGTCTGACTATTGCGGGGTTCCCACACCCCTGCTACACACCCTCCTACATGCAGGCTTCTCAGCTTAGCACTAGTAACATCCAAGTCATCATTATATTTAGCTACACACCTGGCCCTACTAATAGTACCAAAAGCACTTCCCCATTCACCTGTGACAACCAAAAAGTATCTCCGGACTGATAAACAAAACTGCCCCCAGTTGAAAATCATGGCACAAGATGCTCCCCAAGGTCCTTCTAGTCTCTAACATTCATTGCATAGTCCTGCTTCTACTGGGCCTCTGATTAGGTGCCTCTCTAGAGTGATGGCACTCCTTGTATAGCTTTCAGTGGTAACAACAGCTGCGGCACATGTGCCGTAGGCTCACCACCACTGCTCTCCTACAGCAGAGAGGTTGCTGAGGCTGTTCCTTCCAGGACACAGAGAAAACCTAGTGGCTATCACCTCCCTGGGACTTGCCCACTTCAGCATCACAGGGTGGCAGCTGGTTCAAGGGGTACTTTATGCAAATTATAGGAAAGTGCACGCTCTCAGAAAATGAATACAACAGGCTTTGACTCACAACATCTTGCGTTTCTTAATTGTTTATAAATGGTGCAACAGGAGCATCCTAGACATGATTAAACACAATCTGCAAAGCCTCACCTCCTACTCTCCACTCAGGAAAACAAGCCAGAAAAGGTCATCATCTCAGAGCAGAGGCAGCCCCAAGCACCACAGCTCAGTCAGCAGGGTGAAGAAAGGCTTGCTTCCCAGCAGTCACAGGGCACAGAGCTTGAGGCCAGAGCACAGCCAACATGGAGCCCCGGGTGCGTTTGTGTAATATGGTGAGCTTTCACAAACTGTGACCTTGCCAGCCTCACAATTGGCTGACCACCTCTGCCCAGCTCAAAGACTAAGAATTAAAATACTTGCAGTGCCACTGGATATCACACAACCCCTCAAAACCACAAACAGTGTCAAGCTACAATTTCTTGAACTGGTTTTCTTTTTCTTTTTCAAATCCCAAAAAGGAGAATTTTTACTGACTAGAAAGCCAACCAATTACCTGTAACTCAAAGATAAATGAATACACATACACACATACACACACACAGTAGAGAGGGAAATGTTCCCTCCACAGGAGACAAATGTAGCAAAACATCTATTAATATTGTTCCCTGAAGAAGAATGAATTAGTATAAAACTGAGAAGGACAACAGTCATGCATCTTTTCTGTCTTCATAAAATATAGCCTTCCTCAAAATTGATGGGATTACTTATGAAACCAAAGTCTCTCCGTTTTTTCTTCTTTGATAGCTGTGCCTTAATGTGCTTTAAATGTGTAATAAAAATATAATGAAAAACATACATTTATTCAATGTGGCTGCTACAACATGTGCTATAAAGCCTGAGTCCTATAAAGTTGAATTTTATCACATTTCTCACATCTATTCCTTCTACTTATAGCTGTCCTGACCAGTATTGGTCAGAATTTAATATTCTTTTCTCTCACCTTTATCTCTCAATAAAAGTGTCATGCTTGAACTTGCTTTTCCATGCCTGCTCCTTCCTTTCCCTTCAATCTTAGCTCCTAAAGAATACCCCAACTCCATTCTTCTTTCTACCTCTTCTTTCTCCTACACACAAAGACGACCAACAAGGTGTGGCTTATCACAAAATCTACACATGTCACATGTCTAGATTCCTTTAGTCAAAAACAAACTTTTACATTAATATGCTTAACAATGGCCTTAGAGCAGGGGGGTTTACACACTGCAATTTGTGGACAAATTTGTTTCTATAAATAAAATTTTATTGAACACACACATGCTCATTCATTTAGGTATTGCCCATAGCTGCATTCATGATACTAAAGCAGAGATTAAATAGTTCATAAAGTCTAAAGTATTTGTTATTCAGCCTTTTACAGAAAAAAATTTCCTGGCCTCTGGGTCATAGCCAGATGTCAGTGCAGGAATACTTGGGTTCATGTCCCAGCTCTGGGATGTGACAGGCCACCTTGTTCTCCCACATGGATTTTCCTCCCCAGGAGTATCCATTCAAAGATGCTGATTGCCTGTGTGCTGTACCTTCCCATGCTGTAGAGAACATCAGTCCTTCACCCCTGCTCAACTCAGCATTGCTTGTGCTGCTACTCTACAATAATATGTATCACATGGCCCTCATCTTCAGTCCTCAAGCTGCCTCTGTAATTAGAGGATCTACCACTGCCTTTTGCTGATGACTAAATAAACTTCTTTCCCGAGACAAGACTGGAGTATGGACAATTTGCCTAGGAGATAATCTTAGGAAGCATCAGGGAAGGGGTCATTAAAGCAAAGAAAGGAAGAAAACTATTAGAAAATATATAATCAAGAAAGTTACAGGGGGCACCAGGGAGACAGCTCAGTAGAATAAGTGCTTGCCTGGCAAGCACAGGGTCCTGAGTTCAATCCCTAGTACTGCAAAAAAAAAAAAAAAGAAAGAAAAGAAAAGAAAGTTACAAGGCTGGACAGCCAAAACTTAATACTGACAAATCTTTGAAATACAGCACAGAACACATTTCAAATTCATTCTGGTGAAGATGAGAAAGAGCTCTTTGAAACTTCTGTCCACCAATGCCAGCCATTGTCTTAACGATGCTCCCAGGGTAGAATTTCCAGTCTTTCCCACTTCCTAGGCAAGCATGCTATGGAAGCCAAGACTGCACAATGGAGAGATAATTAGGGATGAAGAATGAAAATTAGGCCAGACTGCAATGAAATGGAAAAGACAAAAAGATGTGGGCACCTACAACTTCAGAAACTACAATGTGCCAAAGCGAAGACCCTTGATGGATGGAGAAGATAATATTGGAGTTAGTGGAGATTCAGATTTTATGTAGAAATTTAAATATGTTTTTTAAAGCTGCCATGTGACTGTTAAGAAACAATTACTTTAGCAAAAGGCAACTAAAGTGTTTAAATTTGAACAGACAGTATTTATTCTTCTGACAGGATTGCTCTGGGATATTTAAAATAAGAGCAGCTCTCTACTTTCAAGGTATTATTAATGGTACTCAGTTGTCAATCAAGCTTTATTTCCATTTCATTCGTCCTAGATGAAAATATCTTTCTTTCTCTGTGCATGAGACATACATCTCTTGTAGGACTACAGAGCAATAATAGCCTTGAGGTAACATACCAAATTTTTAATATTTTTATTTTCCTTTGTGTGGAAATTAACACTTTCAGTTAGTTTTGTCTGTATTTTACAATGCATTGAAAGATCACATATTTTTAAGATTGAACCATTTCAAATCCATTCATTTTGTTGCCATTTTTTATTAATTCAGCCAAATAGTTTTAAAATATTTATTGTGTCATTTGTTATAAGCAGGATGAGAGTGTTAAAATTTTCATAAGCCATATTTCTACCTTTAGAAAGTTTAAGGTATACCTGTGTTACACTGAAGATTCATTAATTTGGGCCTGCCCAGCATTCTTCCAATCCTTTTGGGGATAGATCCTTGTCTCTTCTGAAGAAACTGTCTCCTCCTCTGATATGCATGGTCCCTTTCCCAATTTCAACACTGAGGTACACTGGTCAATCAGCACTCTGCATCCTCTGAGTCATAGGGATTGGTTCAGAGATAATCACATGATCAAATTTGTCCTATCAGAGTAAACTCCAGGACTTATAAATGGGACTTACAAGAAGAACTGATTTCTCTTTGTCTTATTCAACTTAAACTGAGAATGATTTAGGGTAGAGACCCTGCAGCCAGCCATGTCGGTGCCATGAGCAGAAAGGTTATCTGAGAATAGAGGCAAAAGATAGGCGCAAAAGGATAAAAGGGTGGAGATGGAATATGTTGACATGCATGCCACTCCGCACCAAACACTGACATCTCTCTGAACATTTTGGTGATGAATCCCAATAATTTTTTTTAATGTTAGACCATCTGGGGCTGAATTTTCTGAAAAATAGAAAGAGGCTAAATAAACCAAATGTAAAGCAAGGTAGTATTTAATGATGAAGAATTTCAGATATTCATCAACATCATGAGACAATAGTGAGATGCAACCACTGAAAAATTAAATGTGTACTTAGATGTACTGACAGAAATATGGAGTGCAGGATCACAGAGATCTGTTCTTGAGCTTGGTCTTGGCTGGATAGATGCCATCTATAATATTCTCTAATCTTAGGTACTTCATCAAACAAAGTCTATTCAGAGAACAGAGAGCAGGAGAAGGTAGTTTGTAAAAACTATGTCATCAGAATAACATCAGTTATTCTTAAATCATCTATCAGGAATTTAAAAGGCAGCAGGTATACTTTTATAGTTACCTACACAGGTTTTTAATTGTCTAACTAGTTGGGACATTTTAAGGATCACTAATCAATAATGCTTTCCTTTTGAATGTGCTTCAAATCAGCGTTTGTCTTTCAAATTTGGCTAAAGGATTTAAAATTTGACAGTTTGCTTTGCTGGTCTGTGAAAAGAAGCCTAGAAGCAGAATCCACCAGTGCCACCCGAACGCTAATGCCATCACAGGAGATACTGGAGCAGTGGGGTGCCTTCGTTCACTCATTGCCAAAGGTAACAGTGCAGAAGGGGTTCTCCTGCCATCACAGGCAGGTTCCTTTAAAAAACGATATTTAAAGGAGCAGACACTATAGTCTAACACCAGGCAAATCAATGCAATTACTCTTTAATCTTTTGTAACTAAATAGCACTTTTGAGCATTAGGAAGATTATTATCAAACATTTGGGGAGTATCTAAAGATCACAGGATATCGTGCAGGTAAATTCAATGTGCTAGGTATATAATGCAGCAGGATTCAATTTATTCTTAAAGAACTTAACAAACAGGATAACTGATGTTACCTGCCTAAGACAGATATTTCAGAAAAAGTACTTAGGCAACATGAATGCTTCCATTCCTCCTTCTTGTGACCTAAACAGGCATTACTAATGAACACGACAAGTTTTACCTTTGAGCCAACTGTATCCTCAGAGTTTTCCTCAAGACAACTCTGAAGCCAGTTACTGTATTATTGATCACTTGGTTTTATCTCCTTAGCTGAAGTCTACTTGCCACACCTGAACTGGAGTTTTAAGAAGGAACAATTGATAGTCACTATAGAGATTAGGAAAAGGATTGAAGCTAGCACTTGAATAGTAGTTAGAAACCACCATATAGTGATTTGAGTTAACATTATGGGTTTAGAAAAGACAAAAGAAAGAATGGCTAAAATCTGCAGAAATGAAGGTGAACCTGGAAAGAGACAATCAGAGTTTCAGATACTATGTTAGTGTTTGGAAGAAATTTGGAGGATAAAGAGGTCCACAAGTAATATTATATCAGTGAAGTGAGAAGTTTTATAAATATCACAGCTGGATTCCTAGAAACAACAAGGAAAATTAGAAGTGAATAAAAATACAGAGATGAGTTAAACAGTAAAAACATACAATGGTGAGGGTACCAAGATCTGCCAATAAAAATAAAAGGATCGCCATGTAAGGAAAAATGAGGCTTAAGACAGCTACAATTAGATTCAGCCTGTAAAGAGAAGGGATCTGGGATGCAGTGGGTTCTGTGTCAGTGGAACTCCCCCAGAACAGGAACATCTCCTGATACCCCAATGTAGATGATTTCTGCAGCTAGGGTTGATTCTGGGTGGTACAGGTGCATAACCAAGATCATTACTGGCAGGCACACAGCCACTGTCATATATCTTGGTACACATGTCTATTGATACTAGGAGAGACCAAATTGTTGAGGACTACAGAGAATGTGCAGAGGCAGCTAATAGAAGCTGGGAGCCACACAAAGGGCCTGAGGCCTACCATGATTGCACATGGCTGAGAAGCACCTGCCATAAAAGATGTTAAGGGCCAGTCAGATAGTTCAGCAGACTAAAGTGCCTGCTTAGGCAGCCCCAGGGGCCAGGGCTCAATCCCTAACATCTGTGCTGATCCTGTCCCTGGGGGTTCCCTGAGATAGCAAATGAGACTGCTCACCTGTAATCTCAGTGCTTGGGAGGCTGAAAACAGAAGAATCACTACAAGTCCAGTCTGTGTGGTGAGACCCTGTAGATCCTATATTAAATAAAATTTTAAAAAGATGTTTAACCCAGTCCACATCTGTGTATCTCTTCTTCAGGCCACCCAAATCTCAAGTGCATTTCACCAGCCTGAGATGGTGACAAGAAAACCACTGGGACAGGGCTCGTGAAAGAGAAGGGACAGTAATGATGACAAACTAGACCTAGAAATGGCAGGATAAGAAAGGATCAACAGGAAGTCCTGATTCTGAGACATTCAGTGTGAATGAGAAAGTAGAGAAAAAAAAAAAATAGAGAGTTATGATTTTCTTCAGAATGCACAGACCTTGAAGTGTAGGTAGAATGTCCTCATATGTTCAGGTAGAAGCTGAAAATACAGTCCTGAGTTTTCACAGGAAATAGAGGAAAGTGATAAGTCCAGCCATGAAAAAGTAGAAATGAGACTTCCCACAGGAGCTCCAATGAGAGGAGCCACCCCTCGTTAACCCTAAAGACTGCCAGAAAGACCTGATAGGCCAGGCTCCAGCCACTCTAGCCTTCCTGCCAGAGTGCTGCTGAGTCTGGTCACCCCTCCACTCCCCAAAGACTGCCAGGGTTAACAGCCCTAGCCCGGACCACCAGCCTTCCTGCCAGAGCTCTGCTAAACTCTGAAGACTACAAGGGAGATGTGATTACCACAAAAACATGTAGGAGCCTTGGAGAGCATTACTGTGTGCCAATCCACCATTGAGAGAGGCTTGCACAACTTCAGCCTACATTCGTCATCATTGGATTCTTCTTGAACTGCACTTTGCCCCCCTCTCCTTAATGAGGTACAACCCACACTGAAACTCAAACAGCTGGAGCTTTGGTGAACCTACCCTGCCTTTCCACTCTCCTGAGAGTCTTACTGACCTGCACTTCACCCATCTACTATCAATGTAGGAAAAGACTAAAAGAAGGAACAAAAAGCAATCTCAGACCTCTAACCCACCCAAAACAAGTCCAGGAGACAAGGTTATAGAAGAATTTGGAATCCACATAGCTGAAATTTCTGAGATGAGGGCAACTGAAATAAAAAAGCAACACCATTAGGCTATAGAGGAAATCATATTAAAAATATTCTGTCAGGTAAAAAAGGAAATGACAACAATTCTGAAAGATTTAGGGACAGACAAATAGTTCAGCAGATTAAAGTGACTGCAAGCAGGCACAGGGGCTGGGAGTTTGATCCCTGGACCTGCTGTGCTTGCCCCACCACAAGTGCACACTGAGATGGCAATTGAGACTGGGTTTGGAGGCATGCTCCTGTAATCCCAGCTTGAGAGGCTGTAAGTGGGCAGATCACTACAAGTCAGAAGAAGAAGAAGAAGAAGAAGAAGAAGAAGAAGAAGAAGAAGAAGAAGAAGAAGAAGAAGAAGAAGAAGAAGAAGAAGAAGAAGAAGAAGAGGAA
>NW_004524647.1:1947132-1950466 GCF_000260255.1 Octodon degus
AACAAGAACAAGAACAACAAGAACAAGAACAAGAACAAGAAGGGAATAGAAAAATGATGGAAACATTGAATGAACAATACTAGAAAAATTAGAATGCATGAAACAGATTCAAATAGATATCCAGAACATTAAAAATTCCATTGAAAGATTGCAAAACCACTTGAATGAAATAAAAGATACAATTTCAGACCATGAAGTAGCATTGCAGCTAGTAAGCACAAAAGGAAACATTTCTTAAAAAAATAAAAATGAGAAACAAGGAAATAACAATACAACAGCTGCAAGATGATGCAAAAAAATAACATAAGACTAATAGATATCAAGGAAACAGCTGGAGATAATGCAAAAGACAGAAAGAAGAGTGTTTACAGACATAGTAGCAAAAAATTTCCCAGGCATAGGAAAAGAATCTGATATACAGATAACTGAAGCATAAAGAACTCCAGCAAGCCATAATAAAAATAATTCATCACCCAGACACATAATAAGCAAGATCTCAGAAATTGAGCAAAAGAACAGAATATTAAAACTGTTAGGAGAAACAAATCACCTATAATGGAAAGCCCATTAGATCATGGCAAATTTCTCAACACAGACCATCCAATCAAGAGGAGTTAGGAGTAAGATATTTGAGGTCATTAAAGAAAACAACTTTCAACCCAGATTGAGGTATCCTGCAAAACTATCTAACAAATTTAATGGAGGAATAAGATAATTCCATGACAAAGAACAACTGAAGAAATTCATGACAGCAAAACCAACCCTACAAAGAGTACTGACAGATATTTTAGAAAGAGAAAAAGATGACCACAACTTCAATAACAACAGAAGAGAACTACCAAGCAGAGAAAGGAAATAAGCAAAGGGAAACGTAGGAATCCTACAGTAGGAAAACAACATGACAAACATAGGCCAATGCATATCAGTTACAGCTATCAATGTAAATCGCATCAATTCACCAATCAAAAGAAATAAATTGGCAGATTGGATCAAGAAACAAAATCCAACAATATTCTGTATACAAGAAACACATTTAACTCAAAAAGAAATTAATAGATTGAATGTCAAAGGATGAAAAATATTACTCTATGTGACAGGAACCTAGCAAAAAGTACAGGTAGCTATCCTGGTTGCTAACAATGTCAACTCCAAACCAAGTGTGATTAAAAGAGATAAAGGTTACTACATATTTGTTAGGGTGGAACTGCAAGAGGAAGAGATAGCAGATATATAATGTTGGAGCACCCAACTATATAAGACAAATTTTAATAGACATGAAAGGGCTGGGGAGATGTCTCAGTGGAATAAGTGCTTCCCTGGCAAGGGCAAGGACTTGAGTTCAATCCCCGGTTCCACAAAAAAAAAAAAGAAAAAAAAAAAAGACATGAAAAATGTAATAAACAATAACATAACTATATTGAGGGACTGACAAAAAGAGATAGATCAACCATGCAAAAAAAGAGCAAGGAAATAATAGAACTAAACCAAATTTCTGAAGAAATGGACTTAGTAGAACTTACCAGAATATTGCACCCAACAAGATCAGTATACACATTTTTCTCAGCTGCACATGGGACATTCTCCAAAATAGATCATGTGCCAGTACATAGAACATACTTAAGTAAATGCAAAGTAATCTAAATTATACAAGGCATATTATCTGACCATAATGAAATTATTAACAAAAGAAACAGCAAAAACTATAAAAACATGGAAACTAATATTCTTCTGAACAATCAATGGGTCAAGGAAGAATTTAAAAGATATTTCAAATCTAACAAAAATGCAGACACAACTTACTGGAAATTGTGGGATGCAATGAAAGCTGTCTTAAGAGGGAAATTTCTAAAGCTAAATTCTCACATTAGGAATACAGAATGGGCCAAAATAAACAATCTTATGCTGCACCTCAAACTCCTAGAAAAAGAAGAGTAAGTCTAGCCCAAAGCCCAAAGAAGGCAGGAAATTATTAAGATCAGAGTAGAAATAAATACAATGGAGATAAGGAAAACAATACAAAAAATTAATGAGTAGGGTTGGTTCTTTGAAGGAATAAATAAAATTGATAAACCCTTAGCAAATCTCATTTTTAAAAGGAAAAAATCAAATTCATGCCATGAGGAACGAAAAGGGTGAAATCACTACAGACCTTATAGAAATTCAGAAGATTATCAATATTTATTTTCAAAATCTTTACTAATACAGAAGAAATTCACAAATTCCTAGACACATATGAACCACCAAAGGTACATCAAGAAGATATAAAAATTCGGAATAAACCAATATCAGTCAATGAAATTGAAAATATAATTGAAAAAACCTACCAACAGGGGCTGGGGAGATGGCTCAGTAAAATAAGTGTTTCCCTGGCAAACACAAGGGCCTGAGTTCAATCTCAAGTTCCACCAAAAAAAAAAAAAAAACCTACCAACAGAAAAAGTCCTGATCCTAATAAATTCATAGCTGAATTCTATAAGAAATTTAGGGAGGATGTAATGCCAGCTCTTCTTAAACTTCTCAATGAAATTAAAAGTGAAGCAGTTCTCCCAAATTCATTCAAAGAAGAATTGCCAAAACAAGAGAAGGAAACAACCAAAAAGAACTATGGACCTAACCCCCTAATTAACACATATGCAAAAATTCTTAATAAAATTACTAGCAAACAGAATGCAGTAAATCATCAAGGAGATTATACATCACTACCAAATGGGAAGCATGCCAGGAATGCAGAGATAGTATAATATATGCAAAAACATAAATGTAATACACCACATCAACAGAACTAAAGACAGAAATCACATGATTGTCACAGTAGATGCACAAAAAGCATTTGACAAAGTTCAACATTCATTCACGATTTTAAAAAAAGCACTACAGAAAGGTGGAATAGATGGTCTTTACAGCAACCTGATCAAAGCCATCTACAACATGTCAAAAGCCAACATCTTACTTAATGGACAAAAATTGAAAGCCTTCCCTTTAAAATCAGAAAGAAGACAACGATGCTCAGTATTACCAATCCTTGTAAATATAGTTTGGGAAACATTAGCCAGAGCAATTACACAAGAGAAAGAAATAAAAGGAATAAGGATAGGAAAGGAAGTGAAATTATCATTATTTGCAGATTATATGATGCTGTACATAGAAGAGTCCAAAAACTGAACTAAGAAATTTGTGGATTCAATAAACAAATTCAGTAGCATAAAATAATGCAAGGTCAGCACTTAAAAATCAAAAGCACTAATCAAGAGAGGGAAAGGAGAAGAGCTAGGAAACATGACAATGTCAAGCCATACAGTTATATGTAGAAGATGGGCAAGGCAATGATCCTGAG
>NW_004524647.1:1951646-1955399 GCF_000260255.1 Octodon degus
GTGTATTCAAAGTGGCTAGGATAGATATATAGTTACATTCTCTTAATGAATACAGGGATTTGTTCTAACGGTGTTTGTAAATAGAATATCATGTCTGCATCTTGTACAGCAATTAACCACTAGGAAGAATGCATGCAATGTGTTAATTACTGAAACTGTCCTACCAATTTGATTTGAAACTGTCTCATTGCTGTTTCTCAATAAAATTATGAAAAAAAATCAAAAGCAATTCTATACACAAAAAAATGGATGCACCAAAAGTGAAATTGCAGAAGCCACCCTTTTCACAAAAACACCACAAAAAAATGAAATGCTTAGGAATAAATCTCACAAAGGAAGTAAAAGATTTATACAGAAAAAAATTACAGTACTCTGAAAAAAGAGATCAAAGATGACTTCAGAAAATGGAAAGATAACCCTTGCTCCTGGATAGCAAAAACCAACAATGGGAAAATGACCATAATCCCAAAACTGTTACATAGATTCAATGAAATCCCAATTAAAATACCATTTGTATATCTCACGGTTCTACAAAAAAAAATTCCTAAAATTAGTCTAGAGCAGAAGAGACCTAGAATAACAAAAGCAATCCTGAGTAACAAACAAAAAGCTGAAGGCATCACAATCCTTCACTTGAAATTATACTACACCCAGACCAAGCCCAGGCCCGCTCATGAGTGAGACCTTCCTACACACTCTTGGGACCCATCCACCCCTCTAGAACCACACCACTGATAGGCCCTACAAGTGTGTGGTAGAGCTTACTCAATCCCCTGTGACCAGTGATACCCTAAAGAACCAAACCAGGCCTGACATACAGGTCTGGGGTGAAACTCTGCAGCTCAAGGCCCTGCAGAGAGAGTAGGACTGAGAACCACCCAGTTACCCCACGAGCAGAAGATATTTCCAGAGGGACAAAACAAGTTCATTCCCAAGGGCTGCATCAAGAAGGAGCTGAGTAGAGTAGCCAGACCCAAGCCAGGCAGAACTGGATGAATTCAAACTTCATAGATCTGCACCCAAATATCAATAGATACTAAGGTTATAACTGCACCAAAGCTACACCAAAGATCAGAGAACAGTACTATACAAAATAACAAAGAGAAGGAGCAAAATATAAAATCAGACCCAAAGCCTACCCAGAACAAGTGCAGAGGACATCATCACAGAACAAATTGGAATTACACAGCTGAAATGTCTGAATCAATCGCGTCTGAAGTAAAGAAACAGCACCAGAAAGGTATAGAGGAAAGCAAATCAGAAATAACCTCTAAAATTAAAAAAAAAAAATCTGAATTAATAGCATATGAAGTAAAGACTCAAATGCAGAAACATATGGAGGACATAAAATCAGAAATAATCTCTGTAGTAAAACAATTAATAACTGCTTCTAAAGAAGACACTGATAAAAAAAATGGAGGAGATTAGAAAAATAATGGATTCCTTGAATGAGCAATACAGGAAAGAAATAGATCACATGAAGCAGAGTCATAGAAATATATAGGAACATAAAATCTCAACCACAAGCTTGCAAAACTTTTTGAGTGAAAGTGAAGATGGAGTTTCAGATCTTGAACATGCTGGTGCAGCTAGTGAAAAGGCAAGAAAAGATCTCTTAAAAATAACTAGGATGCAGGAAAACTCATTCATCGCCTGCAACACAATGCAAAGATGAACAATGTGAGACTAATAGACATCAATAAAAAAGGAGTCAATACAAATGATATAAAAATGATACAGGCAGAAGTAATACCAGAAAACTTTCCAAGTTTGAGGAAACAATCTGACATTCAGATAACTGAAGAACACAGAACACCAAATAACCTCAATCCAATTAAAAAGACAATGAAACATATAATAGTCAAGATCCCAGAAATCCAGCACAAGAATAATATGCAGAGCTGCTAGAGAAAAGAAGCAGATCACATTCAAAGGAAAATCCATCAGAATTACAGCTGACTTCTCTTCACAAACCATGAAGGCAGGAAGAGCATAGAGCTTCAAGTAGAGTCCTCTATGAAGACAAATTCCAGCACAAACTATTATACCCTGCAAAACTGTCTTTCAAGTTTGATGGGGAAGTAAAATATTTCTATGACAAAGAACAACTAAAAGAATTTCATAATGGCAAAGCCAACCCTACATAGACTATTAAAAGGCTTTCTAGAGAGGGAACAAATTGATCAGAATTTCACGAACGAGAAAAAAAGGAACCCACTAAATAGGACAAACAATTAAACATAGGAGAAAAAGTAAACAACAGCAGGTAAATAATAAGTTGGTTGTAAATCAATACATCTCAATTATGATCATCAATGTAAGTGGACTCAATTCACAAATTAAAAGAAATAGACTGGCACTGTGGATTTGGAAACACAATGCAACAATATGCTGTGTACAAGAAACACACTTAACTCAAAAAGAAATTCATAGGCTGAAAGTTAAAGAATGGAAAATAATACCGCACGCCCAAGCACCTCAGAAAAAAGGAGGGGTAACAAGCCTATTCTAAGACAGTCTCAACTTCAAACCAAGAATGATCAAACAAAATAAATAAGGCCACTATATACTGGTTAGGGAAAAAAATTGAAGAGGAAGAGGTAACACTCATAAATATGTATGCACCAAACACAGGAGCACCCAACTATATAAGACAATTCTTAATGAACATGAAAAATGTAATATCCAATGCCACAATCTTAACAGGAGAACTTAACACCCCCTTATCTAAAAGAGAGAGATCAGGCAGACAAAAAATTAGCAAACAAGTAGCAGAACTGAACCAGAGCTTAGAACAAATGGACATGGTGGACATATACAGAGTGTCCCCCCCAAAAAAAAAAAATCTTAATACACATTTTTTTCAGCTGTACATGCATCATTTTCTAAAATAAACTATATACTGGTCCACAGGTCATGCTTAAGTATATGCAAGAAAACAGAAATTATCCCATGCATAGTATAGTATGTAACTATAGTGGAATGAAACTGTAAATGAATGACAAGAGAAAACTGAAAAACCCCATAAACACGGAAATTAAACAACACCCTACTCAGCAATCAATGGGTCACAGATGAAATTAAACAAGAAATTGAACAATATAGTTCAACTAAAAATCAAGCACAACTTTTTGGAACATATGGGATGGAATGCAAGCAGTTCTCAGAGGGGAATTTAAGCTATATGCTCACACATTAAGAAAAGAGAACAGAAACAAATAAACACCCTAATGCTCCACTTCCAACAGCCAGAATAGGAAGAGCAAAAAAAAAAAAAAACCCAAAGTTCAAAGATGGGAAGAAATCATAAAGACTAGAGCAGAAATTAATTCAATTGAGGCAAAGAAAACAGTCCAAGGAGTTAACGAATCAAAACCTGGTTCTTCAAAAGATTAAATAAAATTGATAAACCCCTAGATAACTTCATCAAAAAGAGGAAAGAAAAAATTCAAATACAAGCAGTAAGGAATGAAAAGGATATAATTACCACAGACCCCGTGGAAATTGAGAAGATTATCAATACCTATTTTGAGAATTTTTACTCTCACACAAAATTACCAAAACTGAATTAAGAAGATATGGCAACGCTCAACAACCCAAAAACAGCCAATGAAATACAAAATGTAATAGGAAAAAAAAAAAAACCTACCAACAAAGAAACATCAAGATCTGGATGGATTCACATCTGAATTCTACAAGAAATTTACAGACAATATGATCTCTATACTCCTCAAACTCTTCAATGAAATTGAA
>NW_004524647.1:1955821-1958377 GCF_000260255.1 Octodon degus
AACCCAATGGCTAACATAAGCCTAAATGGGGAAAAACTGAAATCTTTTACTTGCAGATGTGGTACAAGACAAGGATGTACTCTATCACCATTCTTATTCAATGTAGTTCTGGAATCATTAGCTAGAGCTATTAGAAAACAGAGACAAATAAAAGGAATAAGAATAGGTAAAGAAGAAGTTAAACTATCATTATTTGTGGATCACATGATATTTTACTTGGCAGACCCAAAAACTCCACCAAAAAAAGAAATATTCCACCAAGAAGCTACTAGAATTGATACACAAATTCAGTGACATAAGAGGATACAAAGTCAATACCTAAAAGTCCGTAGCATTCCTCTACACAGATAACAAACACACTGAAAGGGAAATTAGAGAAACAATACTTTTACAATAACACTGAGGAAAATAAAATACCTTGAAATTCATCTAACTAAAGAAGTCAAAATTCTTTTCAAGGAAAACTACAGTACTCTGAAAACAAGATCATAGAGGATTTCAGAAAATGGAAAGATATTCCTGGCTCCTGGATAAAAAGAACAAACATTGCGAAGATGGCCATACCCACAAAATTGATGTACAGATTTAATGCAAACCCTATCAAACTCCCACAAATATACCTCACAGATCTAGACAAATTGTTCCTAAAATTTATTTGGAACCAGAAAAGACCTAGAATAGCAAAGGCAATGCTGGTCAACAAAGACAGGGCTAGAGGCATTACAATTCCTAACTTGCAATCATACTACAAGGCTACTGTGATAAAATCAGCATGGTACTGGCAGTGAAATAGACCTGAGGATCAATGGAATAGATTAGAAGAAGCAGAAGACTCCAAGAACACACTGAGCCACCTTATCTTTAACAAAGGGGCCAAACATGCTCACTAGAAGAAAGATAGCCTCTTTGACAATGGTGCTGGAATAACTGACTCTCTACACACCGAAAACTAAAACTTGATCCAGGTCTATCACCATGCACTAAGCTAAAGTCAAAATGGATTAAAGATCTAAACATTAAAACAGAAACACTAAATCTCCTGGAAGAGAAAGTAGGAAGAACTCTTGAAGGCATAGGCATAGGCAAAGAGTTCATGAACAAAAATCAAATTGCCTGGGTAATACTTGAAAAAATTCAGAACTGGGACCTCCTTTTATTGAAAAGTTTTGCACATTGAAAGAAATTACCAAAAAGTGAAAAGAAAACCCACAAATCTGGAAAAAAAATTAACTAATAAGCACTCAGACAAAGGTCTGCTCTCTAGAATTTATAAAGAACTAAAAAAAATTAGTGTCCCAAAATTTAAATACTCAGTCCAGAAATAGGCATCGAAGATGAACACACACTTCTCAGAGGAAGAAATTAAAGAAGCAAATAAATATATGAAAAAATGCTCCACATCACTAGCCATCCGTGAAATGCAAATTAAAACAACATCGAGATAACCATCTCACTCCTGAAATAATGGCTATCATAAAGAAATCAACCAACAACAAATTTTGGAGATGCTATGGGGAAAAAGCAACACTTCTCCACTGCTGGTGGGAATGTAGACTGGTGCAACCATTATGGAAATCAGTGTGAAGACTCCTTAGAAAACTAGGACTGGAAATCCTATTCAAACCAGCTATTCCTGTACTGGGAATTTTTCCGGAGGAACTGAAATTGTCATATCATAGTGATATATGTGTGCTTATGTTTATAGCAGCACAAGTTGTGATAGCTAAATCTTGGAAACAACCAAGATACCCGACACCTGAGGAATGGATGAAAAAATGTGCTATTTTTATACAATGCGATATTACTCATCTATAAAGAATGATTAACTCAAAACCTTCATATTTAAGTGAATGTCACTTGATGATATGCTCATAAGTGAGATAAAGCAGACCCATATGTGTAAATATCATATAGTCTCTCTACTATAAGAACTCAAAAGGAGAAATAAAAATGAAATGGTATAACACAATGAAAAGAAAAGCAAGAACTTGAAGATTAGACAATGAAGAGAGGGCAAGGATAAAAGCTGGGAAACATGACAGAGGCAAAGCCATACATTTATATATACAAGATGGGTAAGGCAATGATCCTGAGAATCCTCATGAGGTTTTGAAACTAGCAGTTAATTGGTAGGATTCTCACCCTGACTAACTATATGCTGATACCTGTGAACTAAGCCACTGCACTGAAGATAGCAATGTGTAATAGTCGGGTCTTTTGTGGAATGCCTGTCATTCTGGTCTTCTAAATATGTACTGCTTGTCATGGCATATGAATTACTGCCATACTATATCTCAAGTGAATTTTATTTTAAAAAAATGGGTAATAAATGAAAACAAGAGACAAGAAAAAAATGTCACAAGACTGTCCTGCTACACTGCTATATATGGTTAGATTTCTAAACTTCTGTGTAAAAATATATAATTGCTTATTCCTATTTTTAAATAGTTTTTATTTTTTTATTTTTTTCTTCACATTCCGTAGGGACTTAAAGGTTAGTATATCAATACTTGATGGAAAATGCCTGTTTCATGTTATGCCTAAGTTGTTTGATAT
>NW_004524647.1:1958685-1971094 GCF_000260255.1 Octodon degus
TCTCACAGAGAGCAAATTCGTCAAGCAATGACTGTGACTCTTCTACATGGCTGACGCTTACAAAGGATCTACAAATTGTGGTACAAGGTTTCAAGATAAATCCTGAGGGGATTTGACTGACCTTGTCAGATATACATAAGCTAAATTTCTTGTTATATAGGTCTTACTTTATCTTGGCCTTAGTCATCCAGCAGAAAAGTATAAAAATGAGCTTAAAAAATAAAGCCGTATTAATATGCTGCTCTATAAAAGGTTCAAGTCCTTCCCAATTCATTGGCTTTCTCTTTACTCTGTTGGTGCTTTCTTTTGATGTCCTGAAACTTTTCAGAAAGAAGGGATCCTACTTTATGATTCTTTTAAGTATTTCCTGGGCAGCTGGATTTCTGTTCATGAACTCTTTATCTCTCCCTATCATCTTAAGGGTTCTATCTACTTTTTCTTCTAGAAGATTTAGTGTTTCAGCTTTAATAATTAAATCTTTGATTCATTTGACTGTAATTTTGTGTATGATGATAAGTATGGGCCTATTTTATTGGCCCATACTTCTGATATTGCCAGTCTTATGGAAAACTGACTACTATTATTGACTACTGGTCTATATTGAAACATTTTGCTGAATTCATGCACCTATAATATTTAAATACAATGGAATAGCCTTCTCTGTCAAAACTAAACAAAAAATGGGATACAAATGAGGGACCATTTTGTATCTGTATGTTTGAAATAAGATGGATATGCAGCTATATTTTCTTATTTCAATGAATAGAAAGATTTTTTCTAATAGTGCTTGTGGACAGGATATCATATCTGCATCTTGTACAATGAATAACCACTAAGACAACAATATGCAATGTATTAATTATTGAAACTTTCCTATCAGTTTTGAAACTGTCTCATTGCTATTTGTTTCTCAATAAAATTATTTATTAAAAAAGATATTATACTACAAAGCTACTGTGATAAAATCAACATGGTACTGGCAAAAAAAAACAGACCTGAGGATCAATGGATCAGATTAGAAGATTCAGACACAACTACAAACACACTCAGACACCTTATCTTTGACAAAGGGGCCAAACATGATCACTGGAATAAAGACAGCCTCTTTAATAAATGGTGCTGTAAATACTGGCCTTTCACATGCCAAAGGCCTAAAATAGGTCCATACTTATCATCATACACAAAATTACAGTCAAATGAATCAAAGATTTAATTATTAAAGCTGAAACACTAAATCTTCTAGAAGAAAAAGTAGATAGAACCCTTAAGATGATAGGGAGAGATAAAGAGTTCATGAACAGAAATCCAGCTGCCCAGGAAATACTTAAAAGAATCATAAAGTAGGATCCCTTCTTTCTGAAAAGTTTCAGGACATCAAAAGAAAGCACCAACAGAGTAAAGAGAAAGCCAATGAATTGGGAAACAAGTATAGCAGACTGTCCTTCAGACAAAAGATTCTTATCTAGAACATACAAAGATTTTTTTTAAAAAATCAGGCCTCCAAAATTCTAAGAACCAATCCAATAATGGGCACCTGAGATGAATATATACTCCACAGATGAAGAGATACAAATGGCAAATAAATATATGAAAAAATGTTGAACATCATTGGTCATTCAAGAGATGCAAATTAAAACAGCACTGAGATACCATATTATGCCAGAAAGACTATCATCAAAAAGTCAACCAAAAACAAATGCTGGAGAGGCTGTAGGGAAAAAGGAACCCTTCTGCACTGTTGTTATGCATTCAGGCTCATATAGTCATTATGGAAATCAGTATGGAGATTCTTTAAAAAGCTAAGATGGAGGTCCCATACCACAGTGTGTATATCCATACACCCATGTTTATAGCAGCATAGCTAAATCCTGTAAGCAACCCAGATGCCCATCAGCTGAGGAATGGATAATAAAGATATGCTATTTTTACACAATGGAGTATTTTTCAACTATAAAAAGATAAAGTCAAGGCTTTTGTAGATAAAAGGATGCTGCTAGAGACTATACTGGTAAGTGAAATGAATCAGATCCACATGTGCAAATATTATTTGATCTCACTAGTGTGAGAAAGTGAAAGAATAATTAAAATCTAAAAGGCACAGCAGGTACTGTGAAAGGGAAAGAATTTGTTTGATGAGAAGAAAAACTGGGATGAGGAAAACGACAAATAAAAGAAGGGAAAAGTTATATTTAGGCATATATGCAGAATAGTTTGGATAATTATATTGCCAATTTCTGCTGTCCTTTTGAAAGGAGTAGTTAATGCTTAAAAAAATTTTCTTTTTTTTATTTTTAATTTTTTCCTCTTTTGAATTTCTTATAGCTTGTTATTGTGTTGTATTGTTTTCTTTTCTTCTCTTTAAACAAATCTTGCACATTTATATCTGGTTATCTGAACAACTAATTTGAAGATAGAATCATGTAACACAGCAACCATCATTGAATTCCTGTTACTTTGTTTAGTGAAATCTGGTATCATTTCTGATGCTGTTCTCTTCTATCACTATTTTGTATTCTTTAAATAAAAAAAAAAATAGAAAAAGAAGAAAAAGTAAGAACTTGGTGTACATGAGAAGCACTATGACCAAGGGGCAACTTGGAAGTATTTCAAGGGCAAAGAAGCAAATGAAACCAGGAATCAAGTAAATCTTTTTCTAAGACCCTATCCAGGGCTAAATATGACTTTCAATCAAATAAGATCATTTTATAAGCAAATTATTACAATAGTCTATAGCAGGCACCCACTTCTGGCATGAATGGCTAGTGGTGACCACCAGAATCACTCACTTCATGAAATGAGGGGTGTCAAGGTGGAAAGAACTTCTTGGGACAAAACTGTGAGCAGGCTACATAACTACAGACTCAGCTCTAAACCCAATATGAGGCCAGGTGAAAAGAAGCATTTGCTGATGCAAATGTAGCTAAAAATGAACACACTTTAAAAACATTAACAAAAACACATGGACAAGACAATTCATCTGCCCAGGGGGATGGATCATCAAAACATGCTACCAAGGTGAAAGAGATTCTTGGATTTCCAGAGTCCTGATATTTAACCTGGTACAACTAAATCTGTGTATTAAAACTGATGGATAGATCAATAGATAAAGAATACATTTTTATACTAGTGATATGGAATAATTGTTAACATATTCATGTCAAAATCCTTCCCCTTTCACTCCCACATAGAAAAGAAATTGAGCACATCACTTCTGTTCTATATTCTGAAAGAGAGAGAGAGAGAGAGAGAGAGAGAGAGAGAGAGAGAGAGAGAGAGATTTCAATTGCCACAAATCTTTCCTACCTTTGAGATTTTGGAAGAAGTAAAAGAAAATTAAAGACAAAACCACTTCTATGCTGCTTCTTATGAAGAGAAGACTAAGTTAATGAATAACACCACTGCTCCCCCTTAAAATCCAGTTCCATGTGAGATGGGAGGGATAGAAGTAGAATATCTGGTATCAAGCCACTATTTTGTGGCTTGACTTTCACAGATTCACTGTTTTGCAGGTTTTCAAAAAAATACCAATCTAATTTATTTATCATGGATTTTTCACTATATCATGGGATTTTGCAGTATCATATAGTATATGTATGTTGTTAAAATTATGTATGTTTAAGAGTTTATAAAATGTTTAAGAATATTAGAAGTGTTTTTTAAGTGTGGGAAAGGTTTGTAAGAGTGTGGGAAGGGTTTTATAAAGCCTTAAAATATATATAAACATTAAAATAAGTATAACACTGCTACTTTACTGATTTTCACTTGCCATGAGGGAGTCTGGAACATAGCCTCCCTTCTAAGTGAGGGATCATGTACTAGAATGAGGAACAGCTTTTCCTGGGTGTAGGAATGAGTGCCAAAATGGTGCTGCATTCAAGCTAGAGAACATTAGCATGACTACTGTGGTGTCCTCAGTTCTGTAGAAGATCTAGGCTAAGATTAGGGTCATGGCTTAAATGTAACACATGGCAAAACAATTAAGGATTTTAAGAGCTTCCTTGTATATCCAGCCATCTTGAGCAAAGTATGAACCCTGTGATGAGCTCTTGGCAATGAACTACAAATAGCCATGGTACATGGTCCTTCTAGACTGATACAAGCAAGAATTGACATATTATCTCTAGATGTTTTTCTCCTCCTAGTGATAAGAAATACACAAATTCTAGATATTATCATTAACAAGATGAAAGAAGCTGCCCAAGCAAGAAATCTGCCTCTAATATATTGTACCACTATAATGTCTGGGTTTATTTATTACTGTAACAAAACCTAGTATTTTTCATACTAATACCTAACACCACTCTGGTCATAAACACATTACAGTCATGATAGTGATGTTCAGTAAATAAAAGATGCTCATTCTCTTACTGCTTCACCTTCCAATTTAATTCCACCATTTCTAAAATATATAAGCATTCATGCTGTTTTATTATCAGTTATCTTTCTGTATAAATACATGTACAATCATATTCATAATAGAAATGCAAGCCAAAAAATGCAGAAAAGATATGAGTGTCCCTATTTATCCAAATAAGCCATGTTTGTTTCTTCATAGACACTGTATTAGAGGATAGTATATTTTAAACATAATTTTCAGAGTAACAAAGCACTTACAAAAGCAATAATAGAAAGCACAACTGATATTACATCCATGCATGAATAACAAACTGGCATAAAGTTTAGTATCCTGTTCTTAAGACAGTTCATTTAATTTCAATGAACACTTGTAGAGCTAGCTTGGAAGATAGATTATTTTTATCTCAGTAGCTTTGGGGGTAAAACTTAACTACCTTCTCATTTTTTTCTATTAAAAAAGGATACAGAAAAATGACAAAATTTTTTCAACCCTCTAGCATAAATATTAAAGATAGTCTCCAGGAATATGAAGAAAGAAGTTTTTTTATAAAAATGGAAAGAAAAGGCTTTTGGCTATTATATTGTTACAATTTATCAGTACTGTCCCATAAAATTTTTATGTGACATCTGAAGATGTGATAAAAAGGAAGTCATAAGTTTAAAATGAAACTGTCCCTCCAGTTGCCTTCTAATCAGTCTACACATGAAGCTGCAGCCAATATTATGCATGAATTTTAATGGAAAATAAAGGGTAGGCTCAAAGGAGAATTATAAAGAAGAAATATTGTACTTTAATCAATATCACGGCTGATTATACTATTCTTGGGGTCTATGGAAAGATCACAACATCTCTATTTGTCCCATGTAAAATATTGTAAAAGTCATAAATATTTTTGTTTCCCTTACTGGTCCACCTGTTTATTTCATCTTCCTCCATCGCCCATCTATGCATCCAATTGTTTCAGTCATTCAATATACAATTGATTTATGAAATGCAAAATGCTGCTTTCAGAGAATTTGATAAAGCATCTTGTAAATAAATTGAGAGTAAGACTGAAGGAGGTAGGACATGTGCACCAGAAGGGGCAAAGCTGTAAAGAGAGGAGGTCAGCCTCCACTAGAGGAAGATGCTGAGCATGGAGAACACTGGAGGTGGAAAGAAAGCCAGGAATGCCCAGCTTCATGCTTCCTGAGGAAGGCTACAAGGAAAGCAACACCATGAAGTCGTGCATCTCGAAGCAGCTTTCTCATACTGTCTTCTTAAAGTTAAAAAAAAAATCTGCAAAGGAGACAAATTCATTGTTCAGAACCTTGTTGGTTTTTTTTTTTTTTTTTTTTTCTCATCTTCTTAATCAGCAAGTTCCACAGTGCCTTTCCGAATGGAACCTGCAATCAAAATGTCATCAGCTTGTCTCCTCCCATTTTTCCAATCTCTCAGGAAAAGTGTTGTTTAAAACAAAACAACTGGCAGAACATTTGAATGTTATTTTATGCTGCAGTCCAAAAAGGTGGCATTTGGTTAATGTCAGCAATCAGGTGTTATTCACGTCAGACACTGTGATTTTGTTTAGCACTGGGTTTTGCTTTTCTGATGACAGTTAAGGTTATCCCCCACCACACTGCCCCACTCCTTCCTACTGAGCAGTACAGACTCGTGGGTACTGCTTCAGAGTGACTATTCCAAGCTCTGTGACTATCAAGGCAGCCCTACTTTTGGCCCCAATTTTGCACTTTCCTCTTTTTTTTAATTTATTTTAATGAGAAAATAGAATAGCAATGAGAGTTACAATAATTAGTACATTGCATATTGTTGTCTTTGTAGTGGTTATTCAGAGTACAAGATGCAGACATGATATCTTATCTAAACAATATTAGTATAAACCTTTCTTCTCACTGAACTAAGAGAAAGTAGCTGTATATCTAGCCTATTTTGTATATACACATTTTTTCACTACAAAATGGTCCTTTATTTATACCCCCCTTTTTTGTTTTGTTTTATCAGAAATGGGTGTTCCATTGCTGTTAGAAAAGCACTATTAGCAGAAGGCTCTAAATTCCAAGGAGACACGGAGCTTGGAATTCTCTCAACCAGGGTGGCAGGCTCACCCCCTGCTTCCCAGCAGCTGCACCATTATTCAATCAAGGGAGCTAATCAACAGGGGGGCTCATAAGGGATGTCAGAAACAGTTCCTGTGTGGTGACTGTGGAATCTAACTTTGGATTTAAGGCCATTATTCAAAATTTGATGACAATATAAGCAAGATTAATATCATATATAGTATTGCTAGCTGCATTGTAGAAACTAGAAAAAGCAGTTCTCTCACAGAGACTGTACCATAGCAGTGGTACTAGAGAGGATTTGGGTCACTGCCTGAATGATTTTCATTCTAATAACTGCATATATATTTAAGTTCCATTTTGCATGACTAATGCTCTTTTTTGATGAGTGTTCATGAGAAAAAAAATTTCCCTTTCTATAAAAATTTAAATCAAATTTAGTCCTCAGGGTGGTCATGTTCATGTGTGTGTTGAATAGGACAGTATGAGCCATCCCCCTTTTCTGCCAAAAATCAAAAAAGCTTACTGAATCAGCCCTCTCTTTCTACCTCTATAATCCATTCTCTTCCTTAAAATAAAAATAAACAAAATGCTGATTATCCAGGGACAATCCCTTGAGGCAACAGTCTCCTTACCTAAGTGACAGCCACAGCACTGGAACTATGCTGTGAGCAGGAATCTAAACAGACTATTTATTCTTGATCTCCATAAACATACTTCCTTTCCTGTCTTATTTCTTCTTTCATATTTTCCTTCCATTTTTTGATTAATCAACAAAGCTTCTTGGTGTAATCTCAAAAGAACATCCTGATAGATTGTAACCATTAAGAACTTTTCCACAGAGAGATGTACTTGAAGTGTTCATCAGGTTAGGAGAAGGAGAGGGAAGTTCTTAACAGTTATAATGGAAAAAACTAATAAGACTAAAATATCCATTTCAACTCAATAGGGAATTTTTTTAATTATTAAGATCATAAGACAACAAAATTACATTATTACACTATAAAATTGAGCAAAATGCTGAAAGATCTTCTGCATGGTAATAACCATATTATCTTAATTTTTAAATCTTCATTTAGGCCCTAGTAACAGTAATTTCCTGAAAATACAGAACCTTCAAAATGTATCCTCTCTTAGGAGTTCTTTCTTCATCTGTAGTAAATTTTCTTATCAGTGTTTGCTCTAGTCTACTTAGGAAGTGTTCTAATTATAAAGGAGGTGAAATCTATATGTGAACTGTGCTCATCTTGGCTAGGAAATGCCATCAACTGTTCTCTCTAAAATTATGAGAATTGCAATTGCTCCTGTGAAAATGTGTCCTCACCAACATCACCAGTCTTTCTGACTTCCCAGTCACTTTTGATTAGTACAGCCATTAGGTTGTTCCTTCAAGCCCAGTCATATTTTTGTTCAAGCAGCAATTTCACATTAAATTCTAGACTAACATGTTTCTCTTCCTTCCTCCAATGTACTAATCAGTTTTGGGTTGCTATAATAAAATATCTGAGACTGCATATATTATTTAAAAAAATTTTCTTTAGCTCACCTTTCTGGTTTGGGAGGATGGCTCCAACGTGCTAGAGAGGACCCCTTGGCTTCACATCACACCCGCTGAGGTGGGAGGTCATGTGGGAAGGAGGGAGACCTCAGCAATGCACTGACCAGACTTACTCTTATTTATCTTTTTTAATAACTCATTCTTGAGGGAACTCACCAAGTCTAGCATTAATCCCTTCAGGAGTGGTGGCTTTGAGGATCTAATCACTTCCCACTAGGATCCACTCCTTAAAGATTCCAAACCTCTCAACCACACTGAAGATCAAGCTTTCAGCACATGAACCTCTGGGGGACAAACAACAGACTGCAGCTTAAGTCTAAAAACTAAAATAGGAGCTCAGGAGAAGAGTGATGTGGGAGGGTAGCAGGCTTTCCACCATTCCTGCTTTCCTCATGAATGGTACCAGAGTGGAGAAAGTGAGATGGGGACAGATTCCACCTTTTGTGACTGCCTGATGGCTAGAGCCTTCTCCTTGGCTGCTCATGACTACTCATAGAATGCCTTGTCCCCAGACCTGAGAACCATGAGTACAGTGGCTCAAACAGGTGGTTCTACTACAGGTTTCACCCACTCCTTGTTCCACCCACCATGCTTACAAGGACAGTCTTCATTCTTGAGCATGATATTTCAGGCCTGGCCCAATCTGCTCCAGACCTCTTCCCTATCTCAATTCCTGCCATCCCACTCCAGAGCTCTTTCCCAGTTCTAGAAAACATTTATTGGTTTGCCATGAATGTCATGTTCCCATCTGGCTTCCAGGCTTTTCCATTTGTCTCATGTGTACCAAATCAGATTGTCTGTGCCCTGATCTTTCTAAACTCTTATTGATCTACCCAGGTCATGTTGAGAGAGCTCAGTCATCCAGAAAGGTGGAGGATAAAGGACACTCCTGCTTCAGTGAGTTCCGTGAATTCTGCAACAAAAGTTTCTGTGGCTACAAGATTTAAAACCAAAACAAGGATTAAAATATTCAAACTTCTATTTCAAGGTATCAAGGCATGGAGACAATGATTTCTCCCCTAATTTCAGTACTTTATTTAATTCTGTTCTAACACTTATGTAACCAAAAGTGAATTTCAAAATAGCAATAACTCAATAAAAAAAGCCACCAGATAAATACTTAAAATTTCCTTCAAAAGGCTCATAGTTTTTTGGTTTTTGTCTTTTTGGTTTTTTTTTTTTTGGGGGGGGGGTTCCCCCTCTGGTTTATTTCATTTATCATAATATCCTTCAACTTCATCCATGTTGTTGCAAATGCCATGATCTTCATCTTTTCCTTCCCTCTTCACTTCCTTTTATTCAAATTTAAACACATATTGTTCTTAGGCCATCTCATGATGTCTTTTTTTGCTCTTAAAAATAATGCCTTCAATCCAAATAAATACAGTCTAAATAAATGAAGACTTCCATTTGCCTTAAGTCCTGGTGTCATGTGGATTGCCCAGCAGCTAGTTATGGTGACAGGTGATATACATGCAGAGTAATTGCCAAATTTGTTAACAATTTCCCATTTCTAAGCCATCCTTTAAGAAAGTCATGTATGGGGTTATATCTTGCATGTTGTATTCTGGCAGTGCAATCATTTTTGCCAATTAAAAATGAATACTTTCTGAAATTAGCAATTTTGAAAGCAATGTGCTCTATAACCTCTATCACAAAGAGGTTTACTCTCTCTAGACCATGTTCATCCAGCTTTTCTTTTATTCATATTTTCCACAATTTTATTGGGGAAAAAAATAGTAATGAGACAGTTTAAAATCAAATTGGTAGCACAGTTCTAATAATTAAAACATTGCATACTGCCTTCCTAGTGGTTCTTTGTTGTAAAAGATGCAGAAATGATATCCTATTTGCAAGCACTATTAAAACAAATCCCTCTATTCCTTGAATTAAGAGAATGTAGCTATATATCTATCCTAACCATTTTGAATACACAAATACAAAATGGACATTCATATATATCCCTTTTTTGTTTAGTTCCATTATTTAAATATTATAGGTGTGTGAACTCAACAAAATATTCCAAAATAGTCCAGTAGTCCAAAACAGTATTGGGTGTTCCACTTGACTAGCAATGTCAGAAGTTGTTGACCTGAGTCCCCTACAGCTCAACATAACAGCATGGCTTTACTTCTTATACTTCGTTTTTATACTTTTCTTCTGGATGGTTAAGACCAAGGTAAAGTAAGATCTATGCAACAAGAATTGTAGATTTTTGGTCTGATAAGGTCAGTCAAATCCCCTCAGGATTTATCCTGAGATCCTTTGTACCTCAGATTGTAAAGCCTTTGTCAGTGTCAGCCATGTGGATGAGTCAAGGCCATTGTTTGGCCAATGTGCTCTCTGTGAAAGCCTGAGAGAATGTTTTCTCTCCATGTGACTCTCCTTAGGCACACTCTACATCATCGATCACTTTCCTCTTTGGCCCCATAATCACCTTGATCACAACTAAGTTACATGATGTTATAGTACAAGTTCGCTTATATCTTGATTCTTAATTGAACTTGGAAGGCTAAGACCAAAATGTAGGCTTTCCTTGTGGCCCTCCTTTTTCTCTAATTTTTGTTCTGCAAATTTAAGTTGTTAAACCTCCAGAAGAAAAGCTTATTGTTATTACCACACAACCTAGGTTGCTGAGCTTAAACTCACTATCTCTCTGAATATCAAACATCTTAGGCATAACATGGAACTGGTATTTTTCATCCAGTATTGATATGTTAAACTTTAAATCCCTACAGAATAAGACAAAAAATTAATTAAAATATATCTTAAAAATAGAAATAAAGAATTATATAAGTTTACAAATAAGTCCAGAAATCTAACCATATACAACATTGTTGCAGAACAGTGCCGCAACAATGTTTTTCTTGTCTCCTGCCTTCACTCACCACCCCCTTCTGTTTTAGACAATTACCTACCCAAGAGACAGCATTGCAACAAGTGGTGTGTCATGCCAAGCAGCACATACTAAGAAGACGAGAATGACAGGCACTCCAAGCATGAACCTATTATTACAAATTGCCATCTTCAGTGCAGTTGCTTAGTTCACAGGTGTCAGTATATATAGTTAGTCAGGGTGAGAATTCTTCCAATTAACTTCTAGATTTGAAAATCTTCTGAATATTCTCAGGATCAGTGCCTTATGCATATTGTACATATAACTGTATGGTTTGTCTCTGTCATGTTTCCTAACTCTTCTCCTGGTCTCTCTTCATTGTCCAGTCCTCAAGTTCTAGCTTTCCTTTTAATTGTATGATACCTTTCTATTTGTATTTTTTCTTCTGAGTTCTTATACTAGGGAAACTATATGATATTTACACATGTGGGTCAGGCTTATTTCACTTATGAATATATCTTCAAGTGGCATCCACATTCTTTATACCTGAGTAATACTCCATTGTATAAAAATAACACATCAGTGTCACTCATCCCTCAGGTGATGGGCATCTTGGCTGTTTCCAATATTTGACTATCACAAATTGTGCTGCTATACACATAGGCACACATGTATCACTATGATATGATATTTTCAGATCCTTCAGGAAAATTCCCAGTACAGGAATAACTGGTTGAAATGGGATTTCCAGTGCAACTTTTCTAAGGAGTCTCCACACTGATTTCCATAACAGTTGCACCAGTCTACATTCTCACCAGCAGTGGAGAAGGGTTCCTTTCTCCCCACAGCCTCTCCAACATTTGTTGTTGGGTGATTTCTTTATGATAGCCATTCTTTCTGGGGTGAGATGATATCTCAATATGGTTTTAATTTGCATTTCGCTGATAGCTAGTGATGTGGAGCAATTTTTCATATATTTATTCACTTCTTTAATTTTGTCTTCTGAGAAGTTTGTGTTCACCTCAGATACCCATTTCTGGACTGGGTCTTTAAATTTTAGAGTCCTAGTGTTTTTTAGTTCTTTATAAATTCTAGAGAGCAGATCTTTGTTTGAGTACTTATTTGTCAAGGATTTTTCCAGATTTTTGGGTTGTCTTTTCATTTTGTTGGTAATTTCTTTTGACGTGCAAAAACTTCTCACTAAGAACAGTTCCCAGTTGTTAACTGTTTCAAGTGTTTCATTGTGATTTGATTTTCATTCGTGAACTTTTTGTCTACCCTTATGTCTTCAAGAGTTCCTCCTATTTCTCTTCTAGGAGATTATAGTGTCTCTGTTTTAGATGTTTAGATGTTTAATCCCTTTTGACTTTAACTGAGTGCATGGTAATAGACCTGGGTCAAGTTTTAGTTTTCAGCATGTAGAGAGCCAGTTTTTCCAGCACCATTTGTCAGAGAGGCTATCTTTCTTCCAGTGAGCATGTTTGGCCCCTTTGTGAAAGATAAGGTGGCTCAGTTTGTTTTTAGAGGCTTCAGAATCTTCTAATCTATTCCACTAATCCTCATATCTAATCCTTTGCCAGTACCATGGTGATTTTATCACA
>NW_004524647.1:1972142-1972999 GCF_000260255.1 Octodon degus
GAAGAGTTTGAGGAGTATAGGGATTACATCTTCAGTAAATTTCTTGTAGAAAAGGGGATACAGATAAATGTCCATTTTTCACCTGTGTATTCAAAATGGTTAAGATAGATATATATTTACATTCTCTTAATGAATAGAATGATTTGTTCTAATAGTGCTTGTAAATAGGATATCATGTCTGCATCTTGTACAGCAAATAACCACTAGGAAGATAGTACGTAATGTGTTATATATTGAAACTGTCCTACAAATTTGGTTTTAAACTGTCTCATTGCTATTTGTTTCTCAATAAAATTATGGGAAAAATAATTACAATAACAATAAGATTTCTGGTAGAAGGGGCCAAGGAGATGTCTCAGTAGAAAAAGTGCAAAATTCAGCAGTGAATCCATCTGGACCTGGACTTTTCTCTGTCGGTAGGTTTTTAATTACATCTCATATTTCATTGGCTGTTGTTTGGCTATTGAGAGTGGTTATATCCTGTCGATCCAGTTTTGTTAATTTGTACTTTTCTGGGAATCTGTCCATCTCTTCTGTGTCTTCTATTCTGTGAGAGTAAAGATTCTCAAAGTAGCTGTTGATAATCTTATCAATTTCCACTGAGTCTGTGGGAATTACACCCTTTTCTTCCTTATTGCTTGTATTTGAATATTTCTTTCCTCTTTTTGATGAGGTTAGCTAGGGGCTTATTGATTTTATTTAATCTTTCAAAGAACCAGCTTTTTGATTGGTTAATTCTTTGAACTGTTTTATTCATATCAATTGAATTAATTTCTGCTCTAATCTTTATGATTTCTTCCCGTCTTTGGGCTCTGGGTTTGGTTTGCTCTTCCTTTTCTAGTTGTTGGAAGTGCAGC
>NW_004524647.1:1973879-1976565 GCF_000260255.1 Octodon degus
ATTGACATGTTATTTACCTGTTGTTGTTTACTTATTTTTCTCCTGTATTTATCTGTTTGCCCTATTTAGTTGGTGCTTCTGATCCCATTCTTGCAATTCTGATCATTTTGGTTCCTCTCTAGAACATCTTTCAGTAGCCTGTGTAGATTTAGCTTTGTCATCATGAAATTCTTTAGTTGTTCTTTGTCATGGGAGTATTTTACTTCTCCATCAAACTTGAAAGAGAGTTTTGCAGGGTATAGTATTCTGGGTTGGAATTTGTTTTTATAGGAGACTTGAAGTACTCTGCTCCATGCTCTTCTTGCCTTCACGGTTTATCAAGTGAATTCTGCCATTATTCTGATGGGTTTTCCTTTGAATGTTACCTGCTTCTTTTCTCTAGCGGCTTTCAGTATATTTTTCTTGTGCTGGATTTCTGGGATCTTGACTATTACATGTCTCAGTGTGCTTTAATTGGGTGAGGTTACTTGTCATTCTGTATGCTTCAGTTACCTAAATGTCAGATTGTTTCCTCATATTTGGGGAGTGTTCTGCTATTACTTCTGCCCATATCATTTTTATATCAATTGTATTGATTCCTTCATTCTCATTGATACCTATTAGTCTCACATTGTTCATCTTTGCATCATCTTGCAAGTGATGAATTATTTTTTCCTGCATCTTAGTTGTTTTTAAGAGATCTTTTCTTACCTTTTCACTAACTGCACCATCATCTTCAAGATCTGAAACTCTGTGTTCACTTTCACTTAAATGGTTTTGCAAGCTTGTGATTGAAATTTTAAGTTCCTTTATATCTCTTTGACTCTGCTTCATGCGATCTATTTCTTTCCTGTATTGCTCATTCAAGGAATCCATCATTTTTCTAATCTCCCCTATTTTTTTATTGATGTCTTCTTTAGAAGAAGTTGTTAATTCCTTTACTACAGAGTTTTCTTCAGGTTGGGTTTCCTCCCTATGTTTCCGTATCTTATTCTTTACTTCAGATACTATGAGTTCAGTGAATTTTTTTTTAATTTCAGGAAAGAATTCCACTCTGAGTTCCTCTATAATTTTTTGCTGTTGCTTATTTACTTTTGATGTTATTAATTCATACATTTGAGCTAAGCTAGTGTCCTCTGCCCTTGTTCTGGGTGGGCACTGGGTTTCCCATATGTTTCTGCTTTTGATTCTTTACTGCAGATGCTATTAATTTAAGGATTTTTTTTCATTTCCAATCTGAGTTCCTCTATACCTTTCTGCAATTATTTCTTTATTTCAGAAGCTGTTGATTCATTGATTTCAGCTGTGTGATTCCCAATTTGTGCTGTGCTAATGTCCTCTGCACTTGTTTGAGGTGGGCTCTGGGCCTGAGATTGCATTTTGCTCCTCTTAGTCATTTTGTATAGCACTGTCTTCTGACCTTTGTTGTAGAGTTTTGGTGCAGTTATAACCTCAGCACCTACTGAAATTCAGGTGCAGATCTTCAAAGTTTGATTTTTTCCAGTTGTGCCTGGCTTGGGTCTGGCTGCTGTGCTGAGCTCCTTCCTGCTGCTGCCCTTGGGGGTGAACCTGTTGTGCCCCTCTGACAAGATGTTCTGCTCCTGGACTAGCTGGATGGTTCTGTCCCCTACTCTCTGCTGGGACTGCAGCTGCAGAGTTTCACCCCAGGCCTGTATGCCAGACCTGAGCTAAGTCTGAAAGATCCAAGGTGGAGTAGGGGGGTGATGAAGCTCTCCCACACACTCACCAGGCCTGGGCTAGGGCTGGATCTGGGGTCCTGAGAATGCGGCAGAGGTTCTCTCTGCGAGGGAGAGGGGGCTACAGAGTGTGGTGGGGGGCGTCCCAAAGGGTTTAAGAGGGTCTCACTTATGCTGCACCTGGACTTGGACTGGACAGGTCCCACTGGTGCGGGTAGCCAGAATCTCTCCCACACACTCACTGGGCCTGGGCAAGGGCTGGATTTGTGGTTCCCATGAATGTGGCAGAAGTTCTCACTCAGCGAGCATGGAGGCGGGGGCTGCAGAATGTTGGGGGGCTCCCAAGGGGGGAGGAAGTGTGTCTCACCCATGCTGCACCTGGGCTTGGACCTGACAGTTCCCACTGGCGAAGGGTAGCTGGAAGCTCTCCCACACCAGTTATTCTCACAGAAATGATTATTGTGCTCTTAAAGCACAATAATTGTCTCACTGGATATTACTTCCTGAAGAAAGTTTACACATATATTACATATACATGTGTACACATGCTACACCTGCATGTACATATTCTATCCAAACACTTCTTACATGTCCACTCATCATTATACATACATAAATGCACACACTACTTATACACACAGTGGAATGCAAACAGGACAGCTTTAATATGTTGAACTACAAATCATTGTTCAAGAGTAGAAAACAATCTTTCACACCAAAGCAAAATATAAAAAAGATATTAAAATACCAGATTCTGTGCCAAGAAATAACATCACAAGAATATATTTTACATTTTCATAAGTAAATCAATGGTCTTTTAAACAAGAGGAAGGAAAATTTGAAATTGTCTACAACAGACTTTTCTGTTGCGTTTTTTACCTCTACTCATAAAAGAATATGCAAAAACAGTTCAAAAGTTTAGAAAAAAAGTGTTTGTTATAATTGAATAAAACACTTCTGGTCTAAAATGGCCTTTGTTTATGGTCTCATTATGATATCTTCAAAGAAAG
>NW_004524647.1:1976665-1981752 GCF_000260255.1 Octodon degus
ATTTATTTATTTGTTTGTTTGTTTGTTACAGGATCTGACTACAGAGCTCAGATTAATAATAAGCCTCCTGTTTCAGTCTCCCCAGCATAGCATGTTGATCAACCTGGGTCCTTGCATTTTCCAAGAAGGCATTTAGACTGCCAGTCTATCTCCCCAGCCCCAATCTGTCCTTCTTTGGAAGCCTCAAAAGAATTTCCATTATGGGCTCTGGGGCGGCAGCCAGACAAATGTCCCATGACATGCTTGGTAAATGTAGGTCTTGTAATGATTAGAGCCCTCCTGACTTTGGACACAAGGTCCTGAAAAGAGCAGACTTAGGCATGTATGACTAAACAAATCCCTACACTTCCCACTGGAGAAGTGTTCCAAACTGTAACTTGATACTCCTTTTTAAAATTATAAAATGGGCTCATGGGGAGCAAGTTAGAATCACTTAGAGAGTAGGTTGGAAATTTTTTATGTTGAAGAACATAGAGTCCAACTTTTATCCTTTTCACAACTGCTCAGTTCTATCATTGTAGCATGAAAACAGCCCCATCTACAATTTATGGATAAAAATGATTTAAAAGCCCACAGATTGTTCCTAATGTGTGACTGGGCAATTTCTTCTATCAAAGCCAAAAGCACCATAGATTTTTAAAATTCATTCAATTTTTGTATGTGAGGCAAACAAATTTTAAGGAAATATAATGGCTGGGTGGATCTGTATGAAAATAAAAGGAAAATTGTCAGTCATCAGCTTCTGTAACTTTACATTATAGATATTTCTTTTCTTTCTCATTTTCATTTTTAATCATGGTCTGAGGTATGAGTAAGCATATGGGCATTCACATGGATAAACTTACACAGCATAGAGTCAAAATCTATTGTAATAATTGTTGGGATGCTTCCCTACTCCAGAGAAAAGTTACACAATCTCTTAAAATTATGACTTACATTCACAAACTTCTCATGTAGGGAAATGATTATAAAGTAAATAAAACAGAAATTTTGGTGGAAGTTTGGATGGCCTGGATCCTGTAGCAGTACAGTTATAATGGATAATCTGAGGCTCAATAGTGAACAAAAGTGCCAGTTCTGACAATAACTGAAGGTACTATTTAGAGCCAAAAATTGGCTTCTATTGATGCTCAATTTTGACTTGTAAACTTGGAACAGAATTGGGTGTTTTCAAATCATTTTGAACTAGTTGAGAAACACTTTGCTCAAGAGAAATCTTATGCAAACCCCAAAATATGAATTAATGTGAGCTTTTGCTACTCAGGTTGAAGGGAGGAAGTGAGGCAGGGACTCACCCATCGTGAGGAAGGAGCCATGGTTTCCAATTGCCAGGGCTGCCCAGGTAACTTTCCACATCCTTCCAGTCCAACAGTCAGTATCTGGATTCTACAGACCACAGCACAGCCAAATCCCACCACCAGCCTCCTTTAGTATTTTTGGGGGGGATGTTTCATTGGAATACATAAGCCCATGTGTTTGCACAATATGAATTTTGTGGGGCTGTTTTCATGCTACAATGATAGAACTGAGCAGTTGTGAAAAGGACTAAAAGTTGGACTCTATGTTCACTAACATAAAATATTTCCAACCTTTCTCTAAATGCTTCTAACTTACTCCCCATGAACCTATTCTATACTTTTAAAAAGGAGTATCAAGTTACAGTTTGGAACACTTCCCCAGTGACAAGTCAATCTAATATTACATGGACAAAGATAAAAGAACAGGATAGATAGAGTTTCAAATAATGTGCACCAGTCATTGTTCTGACCATGTAATTAATACATGATGTAATGCTATCACTTCCTCCCAACCCAAGGACGTTTAGAAAAGAAGATCTAATAGGACTCTCTGGTAACTCAGGACCCAAAGTTATTTCAATTAGGCAAGACACACAGCCTTTCATCTACAATTTATAGGTAAAAAGTTTTAAAAGCAAAAGAAATGAGGGAATCTACAAAAAATACTGGTTGCCCAAGGTCAATAATAACCAAACAAAATAATGAATCTGGGTATTTTAAAGCAAAACTATGAAAACAGAATATTAGTGATAGCAAAATACTGGGAGATCAGAGCTCTTAATAAATAAGCCAGTATTTATACTTGGGTTTTATTACTGTATGTAGGATTCTCTTATTCATCACACAATTGAAGGGCACAGGCTTTGATCACTGTTTAATGATTAGATTGTCATAAACCATGATATGCCCACCCATCTTTTTTAATAAGCTGGTGCTGTTAGTGCTTTTATTTCATAATTGCAGTCTCCTGACAAGTACCTCTCTAGTATCTGTCATTTTACAATATACTGTGGGGGACAGAATTTCTCCTCTAGATACTTCAAATGCCTTACCACCTAATCTCAAAATGCAGGGTTTTTAAAACAGTAGGGGAGGGATATTGAATTACCATTCTGAGGCCAGATGAGGTTGTCAAGAGCCCTCATTGGGAAGAGAGGAGTGGGATGAATACACAATTTTTTCAGCTGCACATGGATCATTTTCTAGATAAACAGAGAGATGGATAGATAGATAAAGATATATCAATATATTTCCATTACATAAAATATATTTATAAATATATAGATATTATATTTGTATATAAATATATAAGAATATAATTTTATGTATATAATCGTCCTTCAAATATGTATGCAGAAGTAATAATTTTATCTTAGTTGCACTTCAGTGAATCCTGGGAGCGTCTTTCTATTTGAAATGATTGGTAATTGTTTCTTAGACCCTATAATTATCAGGATGACTAATTTAATGAGTACCATGACCAGAGTTGCCATTTGTGCCAGCAGAGTGTACAGGAAGACTTGCTGAAAACAAAGAAGAGTGGCTTCATATTGAAGTCAGTTGTTTTGTTGCTGTTATTGTTGTTGTTTTCCTTCTTGTGTCTTGGTCATACTTAGTAAGCCAAAGTGGTATTTTTTTCTCACTCCTCTGGACTCACACAGCCATTCCATGGCTCAACCCTGTGTGTGGCCACTCATGTGATCATGGTGCTGGTGGACTATGGTGTTAGCTATTTTTCTCTTCACCTGGCTATCCTACAAGACTATGAACTCCTCAAGAGCTGAAACTATGTCTTCTTTATGTATAAACCTCTTATCTCTAATGTAGCTTCTGGCACAACTTAGATTCTAAATGTTTGTTGAGTTGATGTGCACATGGCTTTTCTTAGCCCAACAAATCCCATGCAAGTTAAGGCCTATGGTGCTAAACTATGAAAAGCCTATAGGCTGAATCCATCTCTTCTTTAATTCACAGGTCTAAACCAAGAATTGACAAAATTCTCCTGCAAAGAACCCCTTAGAAAACATTCTAGGCTTACAGCCTGTATAACCTCTCTTAAAATAACTCAGTTTTGTGGCTGAAGAATGAAAGCAGCCAGAAACAGTCTGTGAACAAATGACCATGACAATGTTCCAGTGAAAACTGATTTACAAACCAAATCATCGATTAGATTTTTCTTCATAGCTATACTTTTCTGATTCTTAATATAAGTCAGAAATTCAAAATAACAAAACTTTAGAAGATAATACAGTAAGGTTTCTATATACCATGACATATGCAAAGAGCACATGCACAAAATGATAAAAAGCAACTACCATTCAGTAAAATACTTTGTGAATGGATTACACAAGATTAGAAGTATGAACAATGACATGCTATACAACGATAAAATGAACAAAGTGTTTCTGCTAATACAACATGAATATGCTCCATATAACACTAAAGCATATTGTTCAGTTAAGGAGACAGAACACAAAAGTATTCATAAGAAATACCATTAAGGAAAAGAAAGTAAAGAGGTAAAGTACAGGGTGGAATAAAATGTATCATTATATAATGAACAAATACCATTTACCTATTAAGCCATCACACACACACACACACACACACACACACACACACACACACACTATATCTGTATCTCAGCAAGAAATAAAACAAGCCCGATAGCATTACTGAGTTGAGGAGAAGGACAGGAGAGGGAGTGGGAGAAAGAGATATATCTATTCTCATTACATTACTCTTACATACATAAAAATGTATGTAAGAAGGATGACTTGGACACCTGTACTGTGGAATTCTCCTGGTCTATGGAAATGAGCAGTTAATGCTTAATTTGTTTCGTCTCCTTTTTTCAATTCTTTTTCCTTTTTTTCTTCTTAATTTCTCATATTCTTTTTCTTTTTTCTTTATTCTACCATTTTACATGCATATATATCTGGTAATATGAGCAACTAATTTGAAGACAACATTATGTATTATAACAAATACTGTGAAATTCATATTATTTTGCTTCGTGAAATTCCGTATAATTTTTTTTTCCTGGCAGAACTGGAGATTGAACTCAGGAACCTAGGCTTCCAGGGAAGCACTTATCCTACTGAGCTATCTCCCCAGCCCCCCAAATCTGTATAACTTGTAACTTTTCTGTTTTAATACTATTTTGTATTCTTTAAAAATTAAAAAGAGAAAAATAGAAAAGGATAGGCATAAATATTTCACCAAAAAGTGTATCTAAATGACCAATATGTGTGAAAATATACTCAACTTTATTTGTAATAAAAAATACAAATAAAATTCACAACAATGTAACACTGCATAACAACTGAAATGTAAAACAATAAAGATTGTATTACCAAGTATTGGTGAAGACGCAGGCAAGTAGAATACTCTCAAAAAGTGTGCATTAGTAAAATGCCTTTGGAAAAGTATGTGACTCTTGCACTGAACATGTACATTTACTCAATATAAGAGTGGCAAACTTTTCCAAAGGGATTGTACAAATACACTAAGAAAAATGCACAGACAAAATCAACAAATATTTATTAAAGTTTTACCACAAGTACCTTTGTAACATGGGTAGAGTTATAAAGCAGATATGGATAAGCAAAAACTCAAATTTCAGATGCATATGAGAAGATGCAATATCATTTCATTTACACAAAATTAGACAAAACATAGACAACAATTACCATAGAAGTCAGACTCCTAGTCACCATTAGGGAACAGAAAGGATTATAATTGAGAAAATCAGGGCCAGCCAGATGGCTCAGAGACTAAAGTGCCTGC
>NW_004524647.1:2003990-2011139 GCF_000260255.1 Octodon degus
TATCAAAACTGTCCCATTAATCAGCTGTGAAACTGTCTCATTCATATTTATTTCCCAATAAAAAATTTTTAAAAACTACTAGAACCAAGAAAATTCACTGGAGAAAAGATTCTCTGGAGAAAATTCATGTGGAGACAAAAGACCCCTTACAGCTAAAACAGTTTGAAAGAAAACCAAGATGGACTTAAGCTTTTCCTATTTAAGAGCGTGCCACCGACCCATGGTAGTCACAGTACTTGTGCTGGGTAAGAGTAGGCATGGACTCGAGGCAGCATGTTGGGAGTTCAGAATAAGCTTGTGCATCTGTGTGAACTGATTTCAGCAAAGGTGTCAAGACAGTTCAGTAGGGGAAAACACTTCTCCACACTTGTGCTCACACAGCCATGTGTCAACATACAAAAGGATGATTTTGGATCCCTGAACAAAAATTAAGGCAAAATTGATCATCGATTGGAATGTAAGCTAAAACTAAAATCTTTTGGAAAAATTACAAAAAAAAATCCTCATGATCTTAAGTTCATCACTCATTTCTTAGAAACAATAGCAAAAGTATAAGAAACATCAAAAATTGATAAGTTGACTATTCCACTTCAAAACTTGTGTACTTCCAAAGGCATAGCCAAGAAAATAAAAAGAAAACCCACAACTTGGGGAACACATGTGCAAATCATTTGTCTGGTAAGGGACTTGTGACTAGCATATATAAATACATGTAGCTTAGTAGTGTGAAAACAAAAACAAGCAAATATTTGAATTGAAATTTTTGAAAAACGCAAATGGCCAATAATACATGAATAGATGCTCAATATTATTAAGGAAATGTAAGACCACAATAATGACTACTTTGTACTCACTAGAATTGCTATAATAAAAAAAGTAACAAGTAAAGAAAAAAACAATTAAATGTCTATATGAAGTACAATGAAGATACCAATACAGGTCTATGATAAAAATCTTTACTTCTCTTGTGGGTTTATAATCAGTATAGGAATCCAAGTAGCCAATTAAAAATTTGAAGGTTTTTTATTAGCTGAGTTCAGCAACTGTCAGTATAGACCCCTGTTCTAGAGTCCAAGTGAGCAGTCCTAACCAGAGGAGATGAGAGTACATAAAGGAAATATGAAATATATCTTGCTTGTTAAACAGTTAGATTAGCATCCATCCTGCCTGTCAAATAGATTTTTTTTTCCCTGCTCTACATCTGGCTACTTTTTTCCTGTTATTGTTTAGGGTCAGTGCTTTCTCAAGGTGTATTTCCTCCATATGGTTACTTGTTTTACACATAGGCCTGTTTTTACAACTCTAGGGTCAGCTAAAGTTTATCATGGCGATATTTATGCTAAGAGTCTGGGTTTAGGCTGTCACACTTCAACTGTCACACCCAATGCAGTCATCACACATGACAACTGCATGCTCCGTGAACATGTTCACCCTCATAGCATACATACTTAGGCTTACTTTCCTATATAACAGGCTATTCTTGTCTCCTCTCTTTTCCTTTTCTATCAGCAGATTCCTACAGTATTGTATAATGTGAATTTAGCAGGAAAATAAGATACCAATAAAATAAAATATCAAACATACCATTTAAAATAGACATCAATATTTTCATACCAGCTGTTTTCTTGCTTTAACAACCTAAAAGATAACATCAGAAATAAAAACCTATATAACCTACAATATAAACACAAACAAAGTCCACCACAGAATTCATCTTTGCTTCAACTGTCACCTCCCAAGGCAGTCATCACTTACACTGATAGCACATGTGGTTTGTCTTTCTGTCCTTTTCTGCAGAGCACAATTGACATCATCTTGTTTTTACTGTTGTCATAGGTCTTCATGATGCTGAGCCTGCCTATTTACCTACCATTAGCTTACCAGTGTACTTCACAAATTTTTCTTGTAATTCCTTGAACAGAAACATTTAGTTTTTCCTGTGCTGTAAATGATCTCTTATGAGTTCCAGTTCCAACCTTCTGAGAGCACTTCTCCATGATACTTTACTCTTGATTTTTATTTGTAAATTATCAAACTATGTCACACATGGTTAGGATTAAGTAAAATTCAACCATTAGCTAATACTTTGTGTTTCAAGTGACCTCATAATCGCTGCATAAGTTATTAACAACATCTCCTCTGCTTTGGTTTTGTTGCAGAAATTTTCCAGCTCAGTTTCCTGTGAGGCATGGTTTCCCTATCAATATTTTCATCATGGTGCAATATTGCCATCAGCGGTACCAGCTGATTTTTTTCTATCATACAGGAGGCCAATGGTGTATTGTTCTGAAACCCAAAGACTGTATGACACAATTCTGTGCTTTGAAATTGCAATATAATGTTCAGTGTTTCTGATTTGTTCCTGCATACAGTTCATGCACTGGTCAATTTATGATCTGCTAGCAAATATAACATCAATTGGAAACTGGTGAACCAATTATGAAATGCCACAGTCTGATTAGTTTGGAACATGGGAGCAACAAGTCTATTCACAACAGCATTTGGTTTATTACTATAGGAATAATGACCTGATGTCTAAGTTCTGGGATAAATTTCTAAATGGAAGCATAATAAGTCTTCACATCAACCTGGGCATAAATTTTATGCAGTATTTTTAAAGTTGTATGGAATATTTTTCCTGAAGCAACAATGACCATGAAGTGCTGCAAAATGTTCATCAATAGTTATGTATTTGGATGACGTATAAATTGCTTTGACAGTTACCCATAGGTGTCTCAAGCCATGAGTGAATAGCAGCCAGATTATCACTTCTTTTTCTTTCTTGGAGGGTGGTTTTGGTGTCAAACCTCAGGCAATTTTGAAGGAAACCAGACATCTTCATTTTCATAATTATCTTCAAACCTCAAGCCTACATCATTCATGTTTCTATCTTTTACATTTCTGTAATTACCAACAGAGAGGCCTACTATGTACAGCAAACCTATGAATGTTTTCATTTCATTTAGTGAAGTATTATAACTAACATATTTTTGAGTATGGCTATTGGTGCATATGGAATATTTTATTTGTCTCTTATCATGTATACTTTATAAAATCTTGTGGTATTTTGTGTGTTGCAAACATTTTCAACATTGAATGGCAATGTTGGCATTCCATCCAACATCTGACACTCCTGCCAAAGTCTTCACTGTATTTTGAGACCTACTTTTAACATTGGACCAATCCATTTTGTTGCAAAAACATTTTGTACCATCTCTTCCAGTCAAATATGTACTCACATTACTGTTTTCTTCATCTGAATCAAGGAGGCCTGTATTTCGTGTCTGTATCAGTTGATTCCTGTGCCACTTTGCTGTCGCAGGAACTGTGGCTCACATGGCCAGTGTCAAAGTCCTATCATCATCATCTATGCAAGAATGATCTGATGATTTACATTAAACCTCCTCCAGAGTGTGCAAATCTGTTATTTCATGTGCCGTTGCACTGAATTAGGTTACTTCTATCAGAAAAATCAAAAGAAACTTTTTAGAAAAGCCAATCCTAAATGCACAGAAATTATTAATGAGCACTTCATGGGTAGAAGCCACCTGCTGCTGCTTTCAATCTCCTGTGTACACCTTGCCATTCATCTACCAAGTGGGTAAATGCACAAATGGGTGATCATTTTCCCCTATGGCAGCTATGTGAGTCAAACCCACATCCTATTTTTAATAAGATACATGTTTACAGAACAGAAGTGTGGTGTGGGTGTATTTTACTGCCTATGATGCTCAGGTAAACATCTGCAAAGCCTGTTAGCCAGAGCATTATGTGGGTAAAAGCCCCAGATGAATACTTTTTCATACATTCACACACCTTGCCACTTGTCATACCAAGTGGCTAAACTGTAGATTGCTTCCTGTTTCCTGCAGGAACAGCTACTGAGACACATATTGGGCTACTATTATGCTGCAGCATAAGCTTACAGTAAAAATATATGGGATAGATTGTTGTAACGCATGTTATGTCCCAAAAGTTAAATAAAAGTAACTGTTTAAATAGGATTTCTTATTCTTTTCAATAATGGTACAGCATCTTAAAAAGTTCATCCTATCTGCTTCAACAAAACTTCATGGCTGCCAAGGCTGGGACATAGGGCCTCCAAGCTTCTGTATGACTCCCCTGACATGATTTTCTGCAAGATGCTTTCACTGGGATCACAAAGCATCCCCAGAGAATGCCCCAGATGAGCCATTCCAGCCAAGGACTGTCCACTTCAGTGAAGAAACATGCCAAAGAATCCCACTCTCAGCCCCAGGAGTCTTTCTATTAGAGGACCCAGATACCCAGGGGCAGAAAGCATTCACCCTGCTATACTTCTAGAGGTCCTTATTCCACAGAAATCATGAACACAATGAAAGAGCCATTTCGTGCAACTAAATTGGCCACTGTCACTATCTACTGTTTACAACAATGGCAACTGGAATGGCTATCTCAACTCCTTTGTTTCTAATTTGGGTAAAAATTTGAACATAGATATTACTGTAGCATTTTCTGTGGTGCACAGATAAGGCTCAGGACAATGATGTAAATTTCCAAGCAATACGCTGTGGAACTTTGATATGTCCTGGAAGTCTGAGTACTATCAATTTGCTTCAATTCAATGTTTGTGTTGCCCCAAATTCATATTGAATCCTACTCCCCAGAGTATTAAGTGTGTTGGGAACTGAAGGAGTAGACTTTGGGAGGTGATTAGGTCATGAAGGGGAAATCTTTGTGATGAGTTTAGTGCCTTTATGTGAAAAGTTATGACTCTCTGTCTCTGTCTGTCTCTGTCTATCTATCTATCTATCTATCTATCTATCTATCTATCTATCTATTTGTCTATCTATCTATCTCCCTGTCCCCCCTCTTCCTCCTTCTCCTTATCTGAGAACACAGAAAAAAGCAGCATCTGCCTACAAATTTACAAATTAAGAAGCTGCCCTCCCCAGATGCTAAACTGCTGGCATGATGATCTTGGACTTGAAGCCTCCAGAACCATGATAAAAAAAAAAATATGTATTTGTTGTTAGCCACCCTGTTTAGAAATTACAACTGAGGAATAGGGTGTTGTTATAACAAACACTTAAAAATATAGAAGTGGCTTTAGAAATTGTCCATACATAGAGGGTAGAAAAGCAGGGTTCACAGGAGAGGAATTTTACCTCAGGATGAGTCACACTGGAATCTCACACCTCTCTCTGATTTGATTGCTATTTAGATGAGACTTCAGACTTAGAGTTGATGCTGGAAAAAGTTAAGCCTCAGGTCATACCAAATCAGCAAGATCGTACTGGAGTATGAATTGTGGTGGGACAGAGGCAGAAAGCTATGGAGTAAGTATGTATCCCCCAAAATGATAATTTGTTATGAAGCCAGAGCTTAGAATATCCAGACCATGCTGTTTTTCTTTTGAATAGGGGTTCATGATCACAACAACACACCACTGAAAGGTGTTAAAGACAGAAGAGTTTCCTTAATGTTAACAGAACCCCCAACCTGAGTTTCCATAAGAAAACTAAGAGGATTTACCACCAATTTGTTGGCTATAAGCTATGTGGCATAGACAATTTGTCCAGATCCTCTTTCCTTATCTATGAACTATACAGCAGAGCCTTGTAATAAACCTGAACTTGACTGTACTACTAGGATATATCACAAGGTAAGAGTTCCTTGAGCCAATTTTGAGGTAAAAGTGATGGGATAATGAAAATTAAAAATAATAATTATTCCATAGGAAATAGTGTTTTCACCAACTGGCTAATTTTAATATTATGATTCTCACATGTTTCTGTAACATGTATTTTTTAGTGTTTCTACAAATTACTAGGCAAAAGTACTCAGTAACTCATAAGGCATGATGATAGATGTTTACTATTGACAGAAAGACGCAGTGTCAAAGTACAATGGCCATGGACCAATGAGGGAAGAGAGGAAACCGAAGAAGGGTGAGCGTGTCATGGGAAGGCCGTCTTCCTTCCCTGTGCCCTCACCATCAAGAACAGAGCCACTAGTTCAAGGGTCAAATTTTTAGAGTATCTGGATCTTCTCTTTAAAGCAAGACCCTCAGGCTTTCAGGAATGTTACAAATGGCAAAAACAAGGGAATCTCCTTGGACAAATTTTGCCCCAACTCTGCTCCCTTCAGACAAATGCTCAGCAAACTGCTCCATGTTTCAATGATGAGAAAAGCAATGGAAATCAATGAAGACTTTAGTGATAATCAATTCAGTTTTCCCCTTTTTGCACTCACCCTCTGTGACAGGGCATAAGTTTAGAGCCTTTTGAAAAAAATCAAAGCCCTACAAAGGGATGCTTGGGACATGAGTCAGCAGTAACAACTTAAAGATTCCATGCTTTTCTGAACTATAAGAGTTTAAAATGTGCTGGGTGACTCAGCCTGATTTTTTTTTTTTCATTTCCACAGCAGTATGTACTAGAAGAGAACATGAGATCAAGAAAGAATAGAAAGTTATTTTCTATCTGGAAAGAAATGGAAGGATGGAAGTTCAGATTCTGAAGTGACTTTCCTGGTTCTCTAAAGGGCAAAACACAGTGAAAGACCTGAAATGTGGTCAGGGCACCATTTCCTTTCATAGCTTTGAGTAGCTATATTTGACTTTCAGAGTCATTTATTGTATTCTGCATCTAATGGAATAGGAAAAGTGACTTCAGAACTTGTTCTGCCATCTTCTGCTTTTTGTGGGAACTGCAATGGACTGAGGGGTCAGACTGTCTTCAAAATACACAAGATTCCTTTGTTTATTCTGGGTTTTATAAGAGTCACTTCCAGTTTTAAACTATGTTAATGTTTGTGTTAGAATGGTGCCCCACACATAGTCTAGAATAAAGAAGTAGTTGATTGCTCATTCAATATTGCCTTGCCAGACACATAGCTCAGGCTGGTGAAAGAGACAGACTCTGTCCTTAAGGAGCTTTCCAGGCAATGGTGGTGGAGGTGGTGGTGGTAGAGGAGGTGGTGGTGGTGGTGGTGGTGGTGGTGGTGGTGGTGGTGGTGGTGGTAGCACTAGGCATCAAATTCTGTAACAGAAGAGACAGAAGTGACTAGCTGTCTGTCACAGGTGCATGCTTTCCTTCATAAAGTAGCTTCAGGGAATCAGTTATCAAACCATCAAAGAAAGAAAAGAGAATATGGAGCAAAATTCAT
>NW_004524647.1:2022059-2023988 GCF_000260255.1 Octodon degus
TCAATAAAACTTTGAAAAAAAAAAAACTATTTGGCCTCAAGTGTTCATGTCGACTGAAGCCATAGGGAAAGAGAAATGTCTGAGGAAAGGTTTAACTGTCCTTAACTGGCCAGAGGCATTGACTTTGCCTCTGCCCTGTCCCAGGTCTGCTGTCCTCACAAGGGCTTGCTCTGTTACCTCCTGGCCCTCTGAAGGTGACGATCAAGATGTCCGTAGGCAGAGTTCCCAGTGTTCACCCCACTGACACGACTCTTCTCTCACTCATAAAGATCAAAGTGTTAAGCACATGGAGCTCCACCGTCATTTTGCTCATGATCTCTGGTGATAAATAGCAAAGAGGCTGAGCAAAGGTCCAGCACTGCTTTAAGAAGCAGATATTCCTTGATAGCTCTCTTTAAAGTGCAGCCACTTGTACAGAATTATAATAGGTGCAATTGTCAAATATGCTGAAGAGCCAACGCTGCTTAATAACTGAACTCGTGCCTGCTGTGGATTTCTACCAGTAGCAAGCAGCCTACAAGGCTGGATATCATCTTAGCCTGTTTGTTTTGTTATAACAAAATACCACATACTGGTGTCTTAAATACCTTCTTATCACTAAGACACAATATCTACAACCACAATTTAAAGGAGAAAAGGTTTATTTCAGCTCAGTTTATAGAGGCTTCAGGCCGTATGCCTCTGACTCCAAGGCAGGCCAGCATGGCAGAGGAAAAAGTGTTCATGACTTCAAGAAAAGAAGCAGAGAGAGCAATTAAGGGAGGAGTTAGGAAGAGACAATGCAAGGACTCACTTCTTCCCAACATTGCAGCTAGCTGTAAACTTATCAGTCAATGGATCCACTGATAAATATTATACTTCCAGGAATCATTCACAGCCCAAAAGTCCCACCTATGAGTGCATGAGGTTTTGCAGGGTCATCCAGATATAGCCCATAACACTAGGTGATTTACACAGAATAAAAATGTATTCCTAACAGTTCTGGAGACCAAGAAGTCTAAGATCAAAATGCCAGCAGATTTGTTGTCTAGTGAGGGTCTACTTTCTCTCTGTTCCCAAGATGGTGCTAAAATGCTATCTGCTGAGACGGAAATGCTGTGTTCTCACATGGAAGAAAAAAAACAGAAGGGTCGAAAGGATGAGCAGATCCCATCTAATCCCATTCATGAGGGCTTTAACCTCATGACGCAACCACTTTCTGAGGGACTCATCTCTAAGATGTTTACATTTATGACTAAGTTTCACCATGAATTTTGGAGGGCACAAAAGCATTCAAACCACAGCAAATGGAATAAGAGAAGCAGGTAGGAAGCAGATCAGGCACAGCATTACAGCCATGACAAAGTGCTTGGATTTTAAGTGCAAAGGAAACCCAAAAGAAGTGTGTATGCCTAAGAGTAATGAAATGTGGCATATAATCTTCAGTGATGACTGTGTAGTGTTCCTGTTTGTTGCAGTTAGGAGGCATAGGTCACCATTCTGGCTGCCACGACTCAGCTGGACAGACAGTAGTTGTTTCAGATTTACTACAAAGACAACTTTATAGTAGGAAAATAGGAAAAACGCCTACTATATAAATTACTTACTCTAATGTAGGGACAATACATGTAGCAGAGGCAGCAACAGGAGCAAATAGAAAACAAGAAGGCATCGAGATAGCTCAGTGGACTAAGCACTGGCTTTGGCAAGCACAGGTACCAGGGTTTCATTCTGGTCCCACAAGCCGTGCCAGCCCTGCCCCTGGGGCACTCTGAGCTGATGAACAAGTCCCCAGCATGGTGACACATACCTGTAATCTCAACACTGGGGAGGCTGAAAACAGGAGGATCAGTACAAGTCCAAGCTGTGTAGTGAGACCTTGTACAAATACATAAATGAGAAAGAAAGAAAGAAAGAAAGAAAGAAAGAAAGAAAGAAAGAAAGAAAGAA
>NW_004524647.1:2034487-2041527 GCF_000260255.1 Octodon degus
TTTGTACACCTTGGTATGATTTTATTTAAATGTCTTTGCGAAAGGTCCATTTTTCTTAGAAATGTGGTATTATAAGTTGAACTAAATTCAGAAATTTTAAATCTTTTTTAAAAAATGCTTGAAACTATTGTTTGAAGCAAGGTACAATTCCCCTATGATGAATGCTATCACTATGTATATATAAATGTACCAATAAAAAAATTCAAGGGAAAAAATAAATAATATTAATATAAACTTATTCTCAATGAACTAAGAGAAAGTAGCTGTATACCTATTCTAACTCTCTTGTGTATACATGTATATTTTTTCTCTTTTTTTCACAGCAAAGTTAACAACACATGACACTTTTTTTTGATCACCTGAATGTCATTCCAAAATAAGAGTTCCGAGATTGTTCAAAACAACACCAGTCCACTCGAATGAATATCTTCTGTTCAACGGACTACTTGTGAGGGAGAGGTAATTATTTTCTTGTACAGAGAAACAGAAGACTGACAGAAACGACTTGGGCGTCAAAGACAGGCTGGCTGGGTCAAAACCCAGCTTCATCGCCTACTGCCAGGTGACCTGGGGTAAATCACTTACTTTCTCCATTTCCTCGTTTTTCTCCTCCAGAATATAAGGATAGCTTCTCGGGTGACCATATAATTTACTGTCCAACTCAGCACACCTGGGGAAGTGAAAGGTAGCTTTCCACTAACACATCAAGACAACAAGCAGAGATAGGACTGTCACAGGCAAATCAGGACATTTGGTCATCCTAATGCCTACTACTTTTAGGACTTTTGTGAGGAATATGAAATAAAATGGGTTCATAGAATATGATAAATTCGTAGCCATGTAATTATTCCACATGAGTTAAAGTCCCATTGCTGGCTGGTGAAGCTTGTTCGCTCCGCTGGCTCTCGCTTCTCAAAGGCCCATACTCACAAGTCTGTGCGCGTCTGGCAGCGCTCCGGTCTGGAGTGATGAACGGCTGTGCGTTCACACCAAGAGCCTGGCAGCGCTGCCGGCAGGGCCCGCCTGCCTGCTTTCCAGGGAAGGACGCCAGCAAAGGGAGAGTTTCCCTGTGAGCCTGCGCAGCAAGGAAGCCTCACAGACTCACTTGTCCCATGCTCTGTGAACGGAACTGGTCTTGGTCGGGGACTTTTCTGTGCACTTGCTGACTTGGACACCTTGCTCTCAGAGGCTGAGCTTCCTCGTTAGCCCACGAAACCCGAGTGCACGCACCCAGCAGCGTGCACCGGCCACAGCTCCACACTCCACCCTTTAGAGACCAAAGGTGAAAGTAATTGACGTCCTTTAGAGCTCTGTTACTTTAAAGGTAGGATCTATTGTAGGACAGGCATAAACTATCTTCTCATGAAGTCGTGCTCTGTGATGAGAGTCTGTGCCTGGGTCAGCCACTTCCGGATGCCTGCCTCCCAAAGCCAACGGAAACGATCACAAGACCCAGACAGCAAAGATCAGGAAGAATGCAGCCTCAGGAATCTGTGCGCCCGGATTTGTGGTGCTCACTTAGCAGCCCTGCAAGCTTGGTCAAGCACCTGGTCTCTCTCTACTTCAGTTTCCTTATCCACTAGGTATCTAACTTAGGGGGCTGTGGTAGGTAAGGATAAAATGAGCAAAATGAGCCAGTTTTTGTAATGTGCAAAATTCTTCGCTGTGAGTCAAGTATCCCACTGAATCTATTTGGGATTTTCTGTTTTTATTTTTGTTTTTTCTCTGACATCAAAAATATCACCCCAGTCCTCAACTTCTCTTGCACTAGCCAGGTACCCCACAATTTGTTCACTTCTGACACTACCCAGAACTAGCCCAGACACCACAGGTGTCTTCATGACTGCCCATTTCTGATGCCAGCTGCACATGAGGTTCAGACAGCCATCACTTCTGCCAGACGACTCCAAACCTGGGAGTTCTCTCGGTCTCTTCTCAAGTTTAATAATTTGCTAGAACAGCAAACAGAACTCGGTAAAGTGCTCTACTGACTGTTGCAATTTATATGATTTAATATTACATAGGGCACACCCAGGCGATGAAGTTACAAATATAAAAGGCTTTACCTCCATGGACTTGAACATAAATGTTTTAACCAGCTCAGAGTCTTCCTCAGAATGTATCACTCCATTTTTCATTGAAGTTTCATTATATGGGCCTCCTAGATTAAGTCAGCAGTTACTGTGATGGAACTCAATCTCTCACCCCTTTCCCTTGCCTAGAAGGGATGAGCTGAAATTTCCCACCTCCCATTTAGGAGGTTGGTTGGCTTTTCTGGCAATCAGTTCCTATCAAGAAGCTCTTAGGAACCTGCCACCAAGGTAGATTTCCTCACTAGGATACAAAAGACACTCCCATCAATCAAGAATACCAAGGATTTTAGGAGCTTTGTTCCAGGTACCAGCGACAAACACCAAGCATGCTTTTTTGTTATATGTCAGATTCTTTGAGTATATGTTATTTCACTATTATTCCCTTCTCACAAGGAGAAAATAGACTCACAGAAGCTGGGTGACTTGCCCTAGTTCAAACATCTGGGAAGTGTTAGAGGTGGAACTTGCTCCCACGTCTGATTGTCCACAGGGCTCTTTGCTCTTTCTTCTACACCAGGGATCAGCAAAACATTTCCATAAAAAGCTGAATAATAAATATCTTAGGTTTTGTCGTCTCCATCCCAGCACCTTGCCACTCCCCAAAGGTTAAGCATTTGGCTAAAATTTTAACCCTGCCTTTGTAGCACAAAAATAGTCATAGACAGTACAAAAAAAAGAATGGATATGGCTATGTTCCAATAAAATTTGATTTGCTTAAGCAACCAGGAGGTTCAGTTTGGCCTGCGAACCACACCTGGCAGCCACCTTTCTTGTGCATCTGCCTCCCTGGCCAGTAAAATCTGTGCTTTTGCGACTGATGAGAGAGTGCTTTGGCTTAGCAACTCACGCCTTGGGGAATTATGGTTCTGTGCCTCCTACCCAGGACCTTGAATCACTAGTGTCCCTTTTGACATCTGCCTTCCTTCTGGACCCCAAGCACCACTGTAACCCTCAGCTTGGTCCTTGGCCACCTCTCCACCTGTGCACTCCCTCCTGCATGATGTTAAGTGGGCTTCCAATCCTATAGAGTACCTCTGAGTTCAAGGTCCTCATGAAGGCTATGGTTAGATGACCAGCTACATCTTCAGTCTGTCCACTTGGAAAGCTGGTGGGAAGCCCCCAGTGGACATGTCTGGGCTTGAGCTCCCATCTTTCCTACCAGGCCCTTCCTACCAGGCCCTTATACTGGTTCAGTTTTTTTCAAGTCATCCCCATTTAAATGAAAGGCTGAATTCTCTTTGCCACAGGCTAGAAGTCATTCCGTATCTCAAGTATCTTGTTCTCTCCTACAACCAATTCATCAGTGATTTCCATGGCTCCACTTGAAAGAGCTAGAGGGCAGTCACTTCTCCTCCACCCCACTGACCACAGCAGAACATGCGCTCATCGCTTCTCAAGTGAAGCACGGCAGCATCCCCTCACTGATCTCTGCGCACCTATCTCTTGTCTCCTCCCTCTCCTCACAGTACAACAACCAGAGCAATCCTGTAAAATGGGCAGTCAGACTGCCCTGGAGACTCTCATCTCACTTGCAGTCACAGTCAGAGGCCTCATCTCATCTCCTCCCCTGCCCCTGCCTCACATCTCTATGGCTACGCTGGCCTTCCTGAGCTCCCTAAGATCCCTGCCATGCTTCCTCAGGGCTTTTGCATGTTTTATTTCTCTGCTTGGAGTGTGCCGCTCTAGAGGGCCTGTGGATTCTTCCTTCATCTCCAACTGAAAAATAGGAAATATTTAATAGGTCCTATTTAAAATAGCAAATACGCCCAGCCTATTTCCATCCTATTAATCTCTAGCCTTCTTTGTGTCTTGTTTTATTTACTAGCATTTACTGTCATCTGGCATATAATCTCATATATTTGCTTGTTTTTTATATAAATTTCAAAAGAATAAGAATTTGAGAGTTTCTGCCAATATCCCCTGTGATCAGAGCTTGTCTCATGGAGTTACTTTGTAAATATTTATTGAAGGAAGCAGAAAAGCAAAGAGGTGGACTGCAGAGAGTAAAAGGAGAGAGGAAGGGATTTACCAGTCAACTGTTATGAATGAGTGGTTAGAAAAGGGGAAAAGGTCCAAACTGTCACTCATCCACATCCAGGCAAGGATCCAGCAATCAAGACAGAGGGCTACATGAGAAGCAGGCTGCTTCTCACTGTGATTTGTCATGAGTTTGGCCCCTCACTGCATGGCTGCTTGAGGACAGAGGAGCATATGTGCAACCAGGAGGGCTGATTCCCATGAGCAGCCCTGGGGTGCTCACGAGGTAGCAGGGACCCTCATGGAGGCAAAGCCTGCAGTACAGAGAGGAGAGCAGCTCTCTCCTCACTTTGTGGAGACCTCACATGGAGTTTGCAAGCTGAGTGAGCTCCCAGGCCTGGCTGCAGAAAAAGAGAGAGATACTTATAGAGATGACCCCTGGCCCAGGCTGAAAGCAGCAGCCCATCAGGAGCATCGAGGAAGCCACAGCAGGAGACAGAGAAACCAAAATTCCATGGAACCCCTGACTACGCAAGTGACTAGATTTGTTCATGAGCCCATGACAATATCCTGCCAAGACTCTGCAAAATGCTCGGGCATTATTCATAAGGAACAGGAGCTAGAAGAATAAGATATGAGACCCAACACAAGTGGGAGATTGGATTCCATGAGAAACCACGAACTGGTAAATACTGGATAAAATTAAAACCAGATTCAATCTCAGAAAAAAAGTGACTTCTGATATATTCTCCCTGGTTTATATAAAATTTAAGAACTTAGAGAAACAGGATTAATTTAATTCTCATCTTTTACTGCAAGCCAAGCCCTCTGAAAACCTGTCAAAACTGAGACAGTTGGCTTCTATGTAAACGTAGCTTCTCCATGTGAGATTCGAATAGCCAAGTCATATTTTAGTAACAATAAGACCACACCTTAACTACCCCAGTCAGGGCCTGGATCTGCAATGAAAATGATATAGGAAAGTCTATTCATTAAAGACTATAACCTATAAAAACAATGAAAACATGAAACAATAGAACAGGTATCTGAATGTCCCTTGTGGCATCCAAGAATGAGCAGCAGAGTGCAAACTTCGCCTGAGACCACTCAGCAGTTAGGGACATAGATATTTAGCAGCATCCTTATGGAGTCTCAGCACATCTATAGGGCATTAAAAGACATAAAGTGTCCCTGGGATATATGTGAACATTGTGTGTTTTCTCTCCATTTTGCTTTTCAGGTTCAATTCTTTCTTGACTTAACAGCCACCATCATTAAGTAAACATTCTTAAGTTCAGTTAACTCTTGAGGAAAGCCCGCGCTCATAGTCCAGTGAACACTAGATTTGAGACATGTGTCAATACAAAAATGCTTTGCACTATTGATTGCCACATGGATGTGGAGCTCACTCTGCTCAGCCTGAGCATAGCAGAATCAGCCTGCTTCATCCTCAGCCACTCTACCACCTCCCCAAGCTTCTAAAGATCAGAGAAAATTCCCAGCTCTCTTCCCCCTGAGCCAGTTATCACGGATTAAGCAGCCCACCTCCCTGCTCTTCTTTTCTCCAATGACCACAGTAAGAAGATAAGGACTTCAGCTCCCACTGGCTCAATTTTCTTTCTTAAACAACAAATTTAACCCATCAAGCATTGTACCAGCTGGATCAGGGACAGCAAATCTTTGTTTGTTTGTTTGTTTGTTTGTTGATACAGGGTCTCGCTAAGCAGTTAGGACTTGTAGTGATCCTCCTGTCTCAGCCTCCGTAGTGCTGGGATTACAGGTGTGTATCACCATGCTTGATTTGGGGCCAACAAGGCACACATGAACCAGGGATGGAGCTCGGTACCTGGGCTTGCCAGGCAGGCACTTAGGCCACTGAGCTATCTCCCCAGCCCAACCTGTTAGAGACCCAGTGCTGAGCTGCATCCCAAAGCCCATTTATTTATCACAGAGCACAACTCTACAATTAACACCGAATTTTGAGGTTTTCATTTAGAAAAAAATTCTTTATATTAACATCTTTTTTTTTTTTTTTTTTTTTTTTTTTGTATTTTAGGGAAGGCTCTACAGGGTGTTCAGGGTCGCACTACTTGATTGGACTGGTAGGGATCTGCCTGTTTACAGCCTCTGTAGAGCTAGGATTACAGGCACACACCACCACGTCCAGTCTCAATTGCCTCTTAGCATGCCCCGGGGGGCACAGCCAGCACAGCAGACCCAGGGATCAAACCCCTGGCCCCTGTGCCTGCTTGCAGGTTCTTTAATCCCCTGAGTTATTTGGCCAGTCCAGCATCTTTTGCCTTAAAAGAAAAACACAACATGCGTGCCATAGGTTTACCAACACTGAACTAGATCCTGTGTTGATCGGTATAAAGAGACTTATTGAACATTTCTATCCTAAACACTCCTAAAATCTACACTGTAATTGTTTCCTCTTGTTCCTATTTTTCTAAAATTGTTCCAACACTGGTCTCCATTGGAAAATTCACACACCAAAGCGGACATCTGCTTTCAGTTTTTCATCCTAATCCTGAGGCACAGGTTCACAGTTGTGATTTAACGAAACCTCTCACGCACTTATTTTAGTGCTGTGAACAATGCTTGTGGTAAGTAATGAACAGAGGTACATGTCACTAGGCAGTGCTGCCTGCTCCTAGGCCTGGGCCAAGATGACCTGTCCAAGGCTTTCGGCTGATAGGCACACTGCAGAGAGTCCAGCTCTGTGATGTGGGGCTGGAAGAAGTCAAGTCTTTGACCATTTCTCAAGAATTTTTGTTAATGTTTTAAGGAAAAGGTAAATTAGGGGTCAAAGCTCTTATTTGCTTTATCACAACATAACTGATCAAAATTTGTAATTGTTTTCTCTTGGAGTTTCATTTTTTTTATTTGTGTGTGTGTGTGTGTGTGTGTGTGTGTGTGTGTGGCCAGCTCAGCCCACCAGGGGGCGGGGCTGGCTGGCATGTGGTGCTG
>NW_004524647.1:2041627-2047550 GCF_000260255.1 Octodon degus
GTTTAAGACACACAGATCACAAAGACACCAAATCCTCTGTCAGTGTGAGTCCCTGAATGGCTCTGTGGAGGATAGAGAGTTTGACTTCATTTCTGCCCTGCTACACAACATCATTGGGTGCACTTACAACTCCTCCTGAAAAATAAACATTGATTCAATTAAGCCACTGACATTAAAAAGTTTACCTACTACCACTGCTAGTGTCCTAATAACTGTTCATCAGCACCTTCTACTTCATTCATTCATTCATATATTCATTTTTATGTGTCACACATTCTCAGTGAGAGCATACTATTGGGTAGGGGGAGACCTGGAGCGGGGCACATGGCAAGGAGGGGGTCAGAAAACAGGTAAGTACACACATCATTTAAATTGAAATAATGCTATGAGGGAAATGAAAAGTAGTACTGTGCTAGACACTAACTGGGAAGTATCTGTGAGATGACGATATGAACCAAGACCTAAATGACTAGAAATACAACCAATCACAGACTAGGGAGGAAAGCACTCCATGCTGAGGCAATGTCAGATGTGAGGCCACCTAGTAGGATTCCCTGGGCATAAACAGGACAACTCCAACAGCACCTAAAATCTGAGAGGTACAGTCATCCTCCTCAGGGCTTTCCCAAAGCCCTGGTCCATTGTCCCGGTGTTCCCTACCCTTTGGTCCATGCCCAGTGTTCCCTGCCTCTGGCCATCGCTGCCACTGATGAGGACCAATTGAACAACAAAGGAACTATCTTCAGAGGCAAGCATGGTCTAGAATGGCATGAGAAATTATGTGTTTTAGTGAAACACTTAATAATTCAATCTTTTTAAGTAGGAAAAGTTCTAGTGGCTCAAGTATACCCGAGAATCTTGACCTGAGGGTTTTACCAAACAACAACACACAAATTACCAAGCATTTCTTTATAAGATAAATAAATAAAAGACAAGGCAATAACAATAACCTCACTATGGAGTGTTTTCTCTAGTAGAGGAAAAGGAAATTATTATAGTTTCAATTTGGGACCTGGGGACTAACATTTGATATGAACTCTTCCACCCTTACATGAAATATTGAATTAATTTCTCTTATCCATTGGAATATTTCGCTGTCTTATTCACTGTGAATTACCCTGGCTGAAAACATTTTCTATTTTCTTCTCCTTCAGTTTCTCCAACATCAATAGCCTAGGGGATTAGCTGTCTGATTTAGTTATAGAGAAAATCACTGTTTTTATTTGATGCCTATTTTTTCCAAGGGACAAGAAAAACATTCTCACCACTATCAACTTGTTCCTAAGAAAAAACAAAGGTACAATTTCATTAAAAATCTATCACACAGTCCAATAAATGAGGTTTCTCTGAGTCAGGGTGGAAAATGCTCCAAGAGATGAGATAGGTAGAAAAGGAGGAGTCTGGCTTGAAGAAAGGTATTGACTGGCTCCAGGTGGGCCTCAGCCAGAGGGCAAAGGGAAGTAGAAGCTCTGAGCTGTGGACACCTCAAAAGGGCTGAAACTAGTTCAGGTGGGTAGATAAATGGAGCTAGGAAACTTACTTCTGGTACTGACACTGTCCCCAAGTGGCCATAAGTAGCCATCATCATCAGCTCTTCATCATTAAAATAGGCTTTGGTCAGCCTCTGCCAATCTTAACAGTCGATGACTTGTCACCAACATTTACTGGGCATTGGGTGGTTAATTTTATATGTCAGCTTGAGCCAGTCATGGTACTCAGATGCTTGGCCCAACACTGTTGCAGACATTTCTGTGAAGACTTAGTGTGGAGGAGGTTAGCATTTTAATCAGTGAACTTTGAGTAAAGCACATTGCCCTCTCCAGTGCTGTCTCATCCCATTAACTGAGGCTCTTTTAATAAAAAAAAAAAAAAAGGCCATTTCTGGAGAGAGAGCAAGGGAATTTTGCCAGGAGACTGTGCTTGCAGCTGTACTATAACACTTCCCAGGTTTCCAGCCTCCAGGTGGCCTGCAGATTTTGGATTTGAAAACCTTCTTGTATGGATTTGGCCGGATGTAACTGTAGCCATCTCGAGTCACAGCCATCAAAGCAACAGTAGTAACCCTCATTGTTTCTTTTCTTGCAGTTTCTCAGCAACTTAAAGATAGAACCATGGCAATGGGTTAGAGAACTTTACAACTTGATCCTGGCTCCAGGAATATGCCTGATTCTTTTTATATTAGCCCAAATAAACCCAATACACTTCAGGTAAATTAAGTCCCATTTTTTAATCCATATAGATGCTCTCCTTTTGACTTAAATTGCTGCGCCCCAATTGGCCTTACTTAGACCATACTTACATACTTACATAGACCATACTTGCATCAGTGAGTTTCACGGTTAATGGCACTTTGTGCCAACGGCACTTCCTCCATGAATATCTTCAATTCAGGCCCTCAGTAGACTGCATGATGCCCACCCACTGGGTGTGGAAAGCTACTGTACCAGGTCCACTGGTACTCATCGCATCAGCAAATGCCCCCAGACACACACCTAGTAATAATTGGTCATCTGGGCACCTATAGTCAAATTGACACACAAAATTAACCACCGCACTGAGGCTAATCATTAAGTAATTTCCTCAGGTTCATACGGCCAGGAAATGGGATTGTGAGTCTATTTGGCCTGACCAACAAGTCAAAGTTCTCCTCATGTTGCAACCATAGGAAATAAAATGGCAGCTTCTGGAAGACAGTTATCAATGAAAAACAAAGCACCGGTAGTGACACATGGACAGTGATCAAATTTAAATGCTAGAAGTCACCCTTCCTGAAGAATTCCAGATAATGAAACCTCCCTGGCCCTCAGTACAACCCAGAATAATCAGGAGCAGATAGATTCTCCTCTTTCTAGACCTAAACTTCATGAATTATAAAGACAAGATGATGACCTGCCTGCGCCTTAGCCTTTTGCAAGTACTAATATTGTTCTTAATAGTGGAAGTGTCAAGTAGGAATAGATGGAAAATTCAATGTGGGTCTTTCACAAAGCAGTTGTTATGCTTTGTGTCTAGATGCCCCACCTCCTCCCCCCAAAAGAAGCTTCAAGCCCTTATGGGGGTAGGGGCTTTTCAGAGGTGGTGGAATCTGGAGTTGGGGACTGACTCATGGTTCAGTGCTGGGATTCAGGCTGTGACTGCTCCACCCGCCTTGGGGCAGGAAGCCTGCCTACAATACACGTTAATGAAAGAGGCGTGTTCCCTGTCTTTCTGCCCTATTTGTTTGCTGTAGTCTGCCTTCCACAAACTGTCAGCCTATTCTCTGGGAGGGTCCTTTTCTAAGCCACTCTGCTTTAAAGCCAGCTGATTAGGACCTAAAACCTATAAACTGTAAGCTGAATAAACCTTTCCTACCTTAACTTTGGGGGCTGGGTATTTTTTTTCTCATCAGTGAGAAAAGTAACTAAGATAGGGATGCATTCGAGGTATCAAGAGACAGTACAGACACATGGATTAGCAATAGTGGCTCTGAAGGAACAAAGAGAGGAATGAAAGAGAGACTGGGTGTCAGCACATGGAAGGAAAGAGAGTTGAGTAGAGTGAGCTACCTTGGAAGGACCTGAGATTCCAACACAGGTGACTACAGAGGGAAGAAAGGAGTCAGAAATAAATTGCTTGGTGCTAAGCTCCTCTCTCCCCTTCCATCTCCTCCTGGGTCTCAGGGGCTGCATCGAAAGAGAAACAAGGGAGCTTCATGCTGCCCTCCCCACAGGTCACCCCCAGTGGCTAGGAAAAGAGAGGAAACTAGAGGCATGACATATAAAGGAGCCACAGGAAATGTGAAAATGTGCAACCTCGGTGGGATCAGAGGGGAGAAACACAAATGGTAATATTTTCACAGCAAGTGGGGAAGGAGAGTTTTTAAGATACTATCAAGTATAAGTGTGAATTCAATGAAACAGACATGCTCATTATAGTTGATGAAGGTGAACACCCTCATTGCTTGTAGAAAGCAGCCTGGAATAAGTAGCAAGAAGTGTTAAAATAAGCTTGTCACCTAATTCAGCATTTCCTTTGATATACCTATAGCATTATTTATGGTAGTAAAAAGTTAGGCAGTTAAACATCTTAATAGTAAGATCTTGTTAAATGAACTGTGCTATGTTCCCATGGGGGGGGGGAATGCCACAGTCATGGAAAACCATAATCTGGAATAATATTTAAGTATGGAACACAGTGTCCAAGATAGAATAAATGGCAGAAAAAGCTCAAATTCTAATTTGTGCACTGTGATACCCAGTCCTATTAATATATTCTGCATATGTACTTGGGAGTATATCCAAATAAAGTGAGGAACGAAATGTACCAAAATATTGGTGGCAATTATCTCTGACCATTGGGATCCTGAATTCTTACCTCTGCTAACTAAAGAGAACAGGAGAAGAAGGAAAGAAAAATAAGTGGTCTGCTTCAAATCAGCAAGGAAATCAAGGTTTGTGACTTCCAGTGGAAGCTATGCTCTATTACCTGATTTCTGTCAGAGAAGCCCTAATGTGGAAGGGAAAAGGAAATCCTACCAGAGCCCTCTTCTTGGAATGGGAAACACTAGTTATGAAGACTAATAACAATTACAAGAGAGAAATGTATTATTCTTAATGTAATGATTTAAAGTCAAGCTTTAGTTACTTTAAACAATAAGCCCTGAAGTTAATAGCTCTTTCCAAATGTGTGTTTCCTCATTATCATTAAATGACACCATTTATTGCTCCTTTGTCCCAAAAGCTGAAGCAGCATTTTCTTCAGGCAAGGAAACTTTTAAGATTTAGGCTATAGAGTAACTTTATACTTTTATACCCCTTTGAAGTCAACCAAACCATTCTACATATATTAATTCCTATATATTACCCTGTGCTTGTCCCTGCATTTGTAGGGGAGGAGTCGTGCAAAGTCCATACTGAGTCCCAGAGCTACCCAGAAAGGTACAGTCACCACTCAGGTCCTGTAGATGAGCAAAGTGGGGGTACTGGAGCCTCTTTCCCAAGGTGAAATAGCAGATGAAGACCAAAGCCCAGCATGCGGAGGTGTCTCATGACCTCTCTCCAAGTGGCTAAATGTGCTACAGCCCAAAGCAAATCTAGGAACACACTGGAAGACACTTGCACGGCAGTTGCCCAGTGGCACCACACATCAGAGACTTAAACTAGGCACACTCCTTGGTCCTGCACCTCATTACTCAAAATTTAGCTAATGAGAATTGTCAGAGGCAAACAACTGCGTATGTAGCAGAAAATTATTTAAATGATTAAGCAATAGTTAGTTGGGTCATGTTATAGAACATGATATAATCACCTAAAATGTTTTCCAAGGTATCTAATAGCGTGAGAAAATGCTCACAATACACTGTTGACCTAAATAATAGTAATTTGATAAGCTGTCACCCACAAGGATTATTAAATAATGACAACTTCAAGGACAGAAATGACTGCTTCTAGCAATGCATCGAGCAGGCACTCAGTACATGTCTCCTGACAAAACTTCTTTCTCTTTTTAAATAAAACAACCTGGACTCATGAAAAATCCCTTCTTCTGATGTCTGTCTTTAATGTAGTTCAAAAGAACTACACATATTTAGTAACAGCTTCGCTCCTGATCTCCACTCTAATAACATGTGCACAGCAGAATTATTTTTTAATCTTTTATTTACTTGGTACAGGGCCTTACCATGCAGCTGGGACTCTTAGTGACTTTTCTGTCTCAATCTCCCTGTGCTGGGATTACAGGTGTGCACCGTCATGCCCAGTTTGCAATACTGGGAAGCAAACCCTGATGCTTGTACTCTAGGCAGTGGGACCGCTGGGCTATCTCTTCAGCACTTTATTTTTCTTTTCTTCTTTTTTTAAAATACAGGATCTCACTACACAGTTCCGACTTGTAGCGATCCTCCTGTCTCAGCCTCCCAAGAGCTGGGATCTAGGAGCACAGATGT
>NW_004524647.1:2054786-2061145 GCF_000260255.1 Octodon degus
TCACAGCTAAATAAAACTAGATATGTGAATCAAGGTGTCTGGCTTCACAATGGATTATTTCTTTCTTCCAGATATTATAGTATTATCATTATGTAGCTATAATATTATACATAATACAGTTCAACATCATAAGATTTTCTACATATTTTAAGTTAACAGTAAGCATGACCTTTAAATGAACAGTTGCTACCATTTTCCATAATCCCTCGTTCTTTTAAATAAACTACTAGACTATATTGGATTACTTTGCTGAATTCATACACTTACAATATTTGAATGACAATGGAATACCCATCACTGACAAAAGTAAACAAAAAAGAGGGATATAAATGAAGGACCATTTTGTAGTGAAAATATATATATATCTGTATATATATTTGTAGTGAAAATATATATATATCTGTATATATAAAATAGCATAGATATACAGATACTTTCTCTTAGTTCAATGAGAAGACAGATTTGTTCTAATAGTGTTTAGACAAGATATCATGTCTGCATCTTGTGCTATGAATAACTACTATGAAGACAACAATATGTGATATATTAATTATTGCAACTGTCCTACTAACCTGTTTTGAAATTGTCTCATTGCTATTTCTTTCTCAATAAAATTAATATTTAAAAAAATAAGAATAAATAGCTGAATATGTCTCCAAAACTGTCACTGGTCTTCTCGTGGAAGGGGTACCTCCATGTGGCTGATGCACGCGAGCTTTATTTTGCACATGCAGAATTCCTTGCAGTGCCTGCCAGCTTCCCCCTGCAGCTAGTGTGCCAGCTGCAAGCACAATTCATGGTGTGTGAGAGCCTAATCACCAGCCAGGGCTGGTTGTTTAAATGCATCCCACAATTCCACCCATTGTAATTCAGTGTAAGCAGCTGAACTTTCAAGAGTTTCTCTCAGCTGGCCGCTTTCCCTCAATGGGAAACAAGATAGCAAGGCAAATGCCTTCAACTGAGGGGCTTTACAAGGCCATGATGTGAAGGTCAGGAGAATGAGACTCGTTCCTCCTCCCATCTCCCATGTCTCACACAGTGAAGATTTCTAACACAAATAATATAAAAGGGAAAAAGAACACATCCTCTTTTTAAATATTTCTGGCAAATACCAAGTTTGCTGCTGCTTTGGGGCATTTTAGAGATTAAGAACAGGTCTCATTGCAAGGAGGGGCATAGAAAGAAATCCCAGCCCCACCTCTTCCCAGAAGCAGCCCACTTTTCTTTCCTGAGCAGTATTTACTTCTCTTATGTTCTGGTTCTCTTCTCTTTTAAGCACAGTTGTTCCTTAAAAACCTGAGCAGGCCACGTAAGGAAAAGACGGACTTTGTAGCTATTGCAATGTTTGCAGAAGCTACCATTAATTATACAAGCAAAAGCCTTGTGGCAACTTAATGCAAAATGTATACAGAGAGAACAAGTCCACAAAATCCTTAAATCAAGTAAAATGTTAAGAAGCAAGAAGTAACCATGTTCAAACTTACTGGGATTTCCTAAACGTTCTTTCAAAAGTCGCATGATAATTCACTATATTTTGAGTGCAGTGGGCTCTCTGATCCAGATGAGCATTTCTTCCTTGGCTGAGTTGCTCTTTCAAAAAATGTGTATTTCATTTAATAAACACTTTCAATGTTCACCAACTCAAATTTTATCTATAATACATACAGAAGACTGTAATTCATGCAGTACAGCTTGATGAAATTTTACAAAGTGAACCTGCTTAGACACCAGATCAGGAACTTGAATTCTGCCCAGCTCTCAGAAACCCCTTTCAGGCCCCTGGGTCTCTATCCTTCCCGTCTCTTCTGTAAGTACCCTTGCCCGCTCACCTCAGCTTAGGTCTGCCTGGTTTTGAACATTATATAAGTGGAAGCATATAGGTGTGCTCTCTCCTTCTCAAATTCTTTTACTCAACACAGTGTTACTGAGACTCACCCACTCTGTGGCAGGTAATAGTACTTCATTTGCCTGATTACATCATACCTTCTTTGCACAAGCATATAATATCTACTCTCCTATAGACGTAGTCTGCTTTCTCTGTCCCCAGATATCTGAAAAGAGCAGCTATAGGCATTTGTGCATCTTTTGGTAACAACTCTTCTCCTTCCTGTTGGGACTAACTTACTATAGTTGCATAGTGTGTGCATAGTCACTTTCAGTAGCTACTGCCTGCCTCGGTTCACTTTTTACTGCTACCACAGAACATCACAAACTGGGTAATTTATAAAGAACAGAAATTGATTTCTCAGTTTCCAGGGCTGGCAATTTCAAGAAGAAATCACAGGCAGCTTAGGACTGCATCTCTCTGCTTCCATGATAGTACTTTGATTGCCACGTTCTCCAGAGGAAGGAACATGAGGACCACACACAGCAGAAAGGCAGACAGCCGGCCCACTCTAAAAAAGAAAGCCTTTTTTAGGGGAATACAAATGAACGAACATTTTGTATCTGTATACTCAAAGTAGTGAGGATAGACATACAGCGGCATTCTTTTAATTCAATGAATAGAGAGATATGTTCTAATAGTGTTTGTGGACAGGATACCATGTCTGCATCTTGTACAATGAATAACCACTAAGACAACAATATGCAATGTATTAATTATTGAACCTGTGCTAGTAATCAGTTTTGAAACTGTCTCATTGCTATTTGTTTCTCAATAAAATTATTTTTTTAAAAAGAATGTCACAAAAAAGAAAGTCTTTTTTATAGCAGCATTAACCCTTCCTGAGGATAGAACCCTCAGGATCTAACACTTTTCATTAGGCTCCGTATCTCGAAACCAATATGGTGTGGATTAAATTTCCCATACATGCAAGAATTTCAGAAAGAACAGAAACAATAAAACTATAACAGTACCAAATTATTTGCTAAAGCAATTGTACTAATTTATAATCCCATTTCTTGAGTTATCTAGCTGGCCTCTAAACACAATCAAAAATATTATAAGTGGGAGGCACAGAGAGATGTCACGTACATGTATACACACACACACACGTACACACACACACACACACACACACACACACACGCTTGAAGAATAGGAAAATTTGCATGACTATGGAAGCACAGATGCAAGTGATGGAGCTAAACTCCAAGAAATGCCAGCAGTCACCAGAAGCCGGAAGAGACACAGAATGAACTTTCCCACTGAGCCCCCAGAAAAATGTAGACCTAAATTTTAGCCCAGTGAAATTTATGTCAAATGCTATCTTCCAAGATTACATGAGAATAAATTATCCTGTTTTGAATCATCAAATCTGTGACAATCTTTGTAGAAGCAACTAGAAATGAATATAGGGCTCATCTGATAGCTCAGTGGACTAAAGCACCTGCTTACACAGGCTCAGCGACTGGGGTTTGACCTCCATTGTGCCATGCTGGCCCCAACCCCAGGGTGCACTGAGACAGAGACTGAGACTAGGTATGGTGGCACGTGCCTGCAATCCCAGCACTTAGGAGGATGAAAACAGGAGGATCACTACAAGTCCAATCTGTATAACGAGACCCTGTAGAACCTGTACTAAATACATTTTTTTTTAAAGACAGAAAGAAAAAGAAAAAAATAGCGGTTTTGATGCCTATTGCAGTAAGACCCAAAACAAGTGTGGAAGTGGCCTTGGAACTGAACAATGGGTAGAAGCTGGAACAATTTTTGGATCCATGCTAGGCAAAGCCCAGGTTCCTCAGTAGACTGTTGGCAGAAGTGCGCCTATCAAAGGACTGTTGCAAAGGTGTCGGTAGGAAGGAACAAACATGTTATTCAGTCATCTTTGTTATAGGGTAGCACAGCACTAGAATGACTCCCAACCTATGATTGTCTGGAAAGCATAACCTATAAATCTTGAAATCAAGATATTTACTGAGAAGGTTCCTATCAAAATATCAAAAATTCAGCCTAGTTTCTTCTTATCATTTACAGTAAAATTTGAAAGGAGAGATGTAAAATGAGGAAACAACTGTTAAGCAAAAGGAAACAAGGATTAATGAGTTGAGAAATTCTGCAATTATCCAGATTGTAAAAAATGTAAAAAGACTCACTGCAGGAAATCATCCTCTGAAGAGAAATCCAAAGACACGACTGAGAATCTTTAGCTAATGTGAAAGAGATTAGATGTGATTCATAGATGCCCTCAACCACCTCAGCAGAGCCAGGGAGAGATTAGCTTATCCAGGAAATATCTGTGGAGCGTCCTCATATGAATGGAGTGAATCCCTGTGACACACACTGGAGAGTAACAAGGACTTACAGAGCATTACATCAGAAATACAGCTGGATTTATGCTAAAGGGAAGAAAGCAGACAAAACAAAGGAATACTGTTAAATGTCTGAAATTCTACAGACAGGAAACAGACTCATGAAATTATTTAGTTGCATGCATGCAATATTTTAAGAAAGGAAGAATGACTCCAGGGTGGAGTTTCCAGCCACACTAGCAAGGACACAATACATGGGGGGTTATTTCTAAGGCTTGAAGCTTAATAGGACTATTCTTGGTGGAATTTTAAATTGCTTATGATCAGTGGCTCCTTTCTCTCTTCCATATTCTCCTTTCTGGAGAGGGGACAGTTGCAGAGCTGTTTTCCTATGCCCATCCCACCACTGTATTTTGAGAGCAGATAACACGCTCTCTAATTTTGTGGGTCTATAGCCAGAGAGGACATTTTCCTCATGACAGATCATACCAAGAGTTTAATTTACCCCCAATTTAAATAATTTAGATAATGAAATTTGCAACTGATAATATTTAGATGGCACTTTGGACTGGAGTTGATGCTCTGGGGAGGTGTTGGGTAGAACTAAGAACAGACTGTGGCAAACAGGATACTAACAGTCCTTCCCCTCCCAAAAACAGGGTGTCACCATCCAAACACCTGGAACCTGGGACTGTTTTCTTATTTTATGTTCCCTCAAAAACAAAGCCCTTGGGGCTGGGGAGATAGTTCAGTAGAATAAGCACTTCCCTGGCAAACGCAAGGGCCTGAGTTCAATCCCTGGTTCCACCAAAAAACAAAAAACAAAAAAAAACAAAACAAAACAAAACAAAAAAATCCTTTACAGATGTGATAAATTGAGGAACTTATTCTCCTGGATTATTCAGGTAGGCTCTCAATGCAGTGGTGGGTATTATCTCTAAGTGTAGTCAGAGAAAGACTTAACTACAGATCAGAAGAAAATGTGAAAATGTAAAAAAGAGAGATTTAAAGGTGCCACACAGCTGGCTGAGAAGATGAAGGAAGGCGCCATGAGAAAGTGTCCTTATCTTTCCTGTGATAACGCCTGCCTCACACCCTTCTCTGAGTTATTTGGACTTACAGAAAACACAAAATCAACATTACTTTGCAAATTATAACCTACAGTTAATCATACACAATGATTATGTTTCATAGATAAGCCCAACCAAAACTACTATTGGGAGTTCAAACACAAATATTAAGCACTGCAAATGCATATTACTTAACTTTTTATTTAAAAATAGTAAAACCTATAGAATTTGGAGCTAACTGGGTAGGATTTAGCAAACAGAAATCCTAGCTGTGGGAAATGGGAAATGGTTGATTTTTCTTTCATCATCTCAAGTCAGAATTTTCAACCACCAAGGCAAGCCTTTCTCTCCTTCCAAGATGTACAAACTCAGCAACAAAATACCAGGCACAATGAGTCCCATTTACCGGTGGGACACACACACACACACACACACACACACACACACACACACAGAATGAGAGTTAGGGGAAAACAGTGTACTTTGAGAGATTAAGCCCACTCAAATGGCATTGTTACTGTTCAAACAATTTGCAGAACAGCTTTTTGCAATTTTTTCCCAAACCAATTTTACCAACCAACCAAACAATCAATCAATTTTTTTAACAATTCAAACTCAGGCTCTGATTTGGGTCAAACTAATAGTCCCCAGCATGTTTTTCTGTCTTATTTACAAAATGTTGTTGCAACAAGGTCTAGGGTATTCCCAAAAATGAAATTTATCCTTAAATGACCAAGATTTGCTAATATAAATGATTATATATATTTTAAGTATTTTTTATTCATTTTAATGAGAAAAAAGATAAAATAGCAATGAAACAGTTTCAAAATAGGTTAGTAGGGCGGTTACAATAATTAACACATTGCATATTGTTGTCTTCGTAGTAGTTATTCAGAGAAGATGCAGTCATGACATCTTGTCTAAACAATATTAATACAGGAGTGCAGGCTCAGCAAGGAACCCTTCAGCAGAACTCCCTGCAAAGAGGCTAGAGGCAAGACACACCCAGCTGATTCAGGAGCAGAACATCTTGCCAGAGAGACACAAAGGGTTCAACTCTAATGGCTGCAGCAGAAAGAAATGGAGCACAGC
>NW_004524647.1:2061245-2061960 GCF_000260255.1 Octodon degus
GTACTTTTCATCTTGCTTTTTTAAAGCTGTACTGTCTCTGTGCCTTATCTATTATTTTATACTCTTTAAAATAAATTTTAAAATAAAAAGCAAAAAGGACAAGGAAAAAAGTTAAGGTTTATTAAAAGAAAGAATATTGGAGAAAATAGAAAAACAAAAAGGAAGAAACACTGCCAGCAAAAATAATATTTGTCCTACCCAACCGGTGCCCCTGAGATGCACACTCAGTATTCCCTCCTAGAATGCTCCCATTTTTCTCACAGAATAAAGCCAGCCTGTATCACGTCTTTAGATTCTGTAATTTATGTGTATAGTGTATAAATAAGAAGCAAAGTACTACTTAACCCTACAAATTATACTTCACAGATAGACTAAAATTTAAAATAAATATGTCTACCAACACACAAAAGATGACTAAGCACCGTCCCCTTCTCTGAGCACCACAAAGGTAACTCTTTGAATAATCAAGTGAGTGATTTTTTTTCTTTGAATAATCAAGTGAGTGATTTTTAAAGTCTGAATTAATGAAAGCAAGTCAGGAAAATGTTGCCTGGCCTGGAGGAAAGCGTATGAGGCTGCTGCCTGGACCATCAACACTTAAAAAGGATGCAACTGAAGACAGAGTTGCGGGGTGACTGCTCCATCTCACCGCAGGACTGTCTAAACTCTGCAATGCAGTTTGATAAGCACAATTCACTCCATATAGCACTTTATT
>NW_004524647.1:2062060-2072798 GCF_000260255.1 Octodon degus
GCTTTGCTAAGCTTGTCCTAAGTAGGTGCTTTAGACCACTGAGCCATCTCACCAGCCCTGGAGTTTCATTTTATTTCTTCAAGTGCTCTAGGGATACAAGCTTTACCAGTCTAATATGCTATGAAATTATCCTGGAATTGTGATATTAACCACACGTATACTTGACCATAGTCACTGAAGTGCTGTTACACATGGAGGAAATGGAGATTTGGATGAGGACAAGCTGGCCTGTGAGGTTCATTTTCACCCTACTGCACAACATTGCTCCCCTAAGTGTACTCAAACTTCTCCAAGTTTGCTGAGACAGAACATTTTGAAAAACAAATTCAAATTCCTGACTTTTTGCAAATGGAAGGCAGCTACAAGTTCTTGAACACCCGTCCCACCAAGAGGGGAGGTCTTTTTGTTCTTCCTCTGGAGAGGGGGCCTGGGCTTTGACCAGCACGTAGGGTAGACAGAAGATGCAGGGTCTGCGCCAGAGCTTGCAGACCAGTAGCTTCTTCCTTGGTTTCTGGGATGCTCAGTCCAGACAAGAAATGGCAAGATTGGATCATCTTATGCTAAGAGGCCCAACCACCTGAAGAATTCTGCAGGGGACACCATATGAAAAAGGAGCCAAGGAGCACCCGGGCGTATGACCTGGGTGTGAAGAACCATCTGACATATGGGTCCTCCAGCCTCAGCTGCCCTCACTCATGCCCAAATGACTAAACAAACTGCCCGGGTGAGACTTTCCCAGACACCCAACACCAACAGAACTGCCAGAAAAATAAACCATCTCTCTAAAACTATGACTTTGGGAAGTTGTCTGCAATTCAGAAACAGGGAGAGCCAGAACCGACGCAAGAGGCTTTCCCAGCTAGAGCAGCTAGTTCCCACCTCAGGGCTGTGCACGTAGTTTCCTGTGGGATCCTCTTGTCCCAAGCATTTGCCTAGCTAGATCCTTTTAGCCATCCGGGTTATAGAATGACCTCTTCCTGGAAAGGCCTTGCCCTGACCACCCTGCCTACAGCAGCTCCCAACAGGAGCATCGGAGCCGCATTTCCTCCCACTGCCCAGTAGAAATTTCCTCAGTGGTTCATGGTTTTCCGAGTCAGTTAAGTGGCTTCCCAAGGCCCTGAGGTGCACCCAACATAGTTGTAGCACAGCCAAAATGATTTGCTCAACAAACTCATAGATAAATAACATACTCATCAGATATTTCTTTAATCAAAAAAGTCTATACATATAAGTTGGCAGAATACTAATGATACAAAATGAAACTCCAAGAGAAAATAATTATAAATTTTGATACTATTATATTGTAGGGAAGCAAATAAAAGCTTTTATCCCTCATGTACCTATCTCTTGCAATTATTTCCAAATAAGTATCTACAGCCATGTTTTAAAAATTTACTTCCTGATTCTCCAGAGAAGGCCTTGCACGTTAAAATATCATTTACAACAGACATTACTCCATTATATGACAATGCTCCCCTCTGAAATGCAAGCCATTTTTCTCACCTCAAGATTCAAATTTAAAAGGTCTGTTAAGGAGTTGGTTAAACGAACCCCTGAAATTAGAGCTGTTACCACAGTGCCACCTTGTGGCTAATTCTGATTCTGTGCCTATTTTTCTTTTGATACCAAAAGGCGAATAGTTCAGGTTGAACCTCAGGTTACGAAATATTTGATGCACATGAATTTAATAAAGAAAAAACAATTCTGAGGTAGATATGCTATCCCCATGTTATTAAGACTCCTAAGTGAAATTGACAAATATTCGCCAATATGAAATTATGCTGGAATTGCGATACTACACACACATCTCTGCATAAGCAATGTGGGCATAGTGATGAGAAATGTACTGTCACACATTCAAGAAATGGAGATCTAGACCAAGAAAAGCTGGCGTTTGGGGATTACTTTTGCCATATTGTATTACACTGCCTCCCCAGCAAGCTCAAACTTCACCAAGTTTGCTGAACCAGACATTTTGGAAACCAAATTAAAAGTCCAGACCTCTGACTCCAATGTTTGTCCTTCAGTAGATATTGGTTGAGCTGCAACCATATGCAGAGATGGTGGTGGGAGCTCAGGCCACTCCAGTGAGCGTGCCTGGCACTGCACTCTGTCTTCACCCCCAGGAAGCCAAGAATCACACATTGCTTTCAAAATTTGGCAACACATCAAAAGCCAGCAACACGGGGTAAATTCCAGAAGGTGTGTGCATTCCTTGCGCTCCTTCATTCATCCAACAGAGAGCCCTTAAGCCTCTGACAGCAAAGGAAAAGTGGTCGCAGCCACTGTGGAGCTCACCGCTTGCTGCAGGAGACAGACATTAACCACAACAACACACAGAAGCTCTGAAGTGGCCAGTGCCATACAGAAGAGATGTGGCCTAACAAGCATGAAACTGGAAGGTGTGACCAGTTCAGGGGTCAGGGAACACCCACTCCAGGAAGTGACCAGCAGCCTGACAGGATCACCTCATGGGATGGCAAAGGATCGCAGGTAGAGGGACATGATGGGCAAGCTTCTGCAAGGATGCTTGAAGTAGATGCCACATGCATGAGGCTAAAACAAAACTCCGTTTTCTTGGCTTCTTCCTTATAGTAGAAAATGGAAGTGCAGTTGACCATCTGTCCACAGGTTCACCATCAGCAAGTCCACACAAGCCCACGTGGAACACATTAGGGGAAATTTGCACCTGTACTAAGTGTGCGCAGAGTTTTCTCTTGGCATTATTCCCCTTCAATGCAGTACAATGACTGCTTAAGGAGCATTTCTGTGGTATTAGTTCTGCTAAGTGATGAAGAGGTGATTTACTTACATGGGAGCGTTACGTAGGTTATACACCAATACCATGAGCTGTTGTCTGAGGGACACGAGCACCCGCAAATTTTGGTGTCTTCAAGGGACTCTAGGAAAACGTCCCCCAGGTGCTGAGGGAGGACTGTAGATTCTCAGCACTTCTCCTCCCAGTCCAATGCACTTCTAGTCTAGAAACTTTCTAAATGCCCAGAAACTAAGAGAAGCCTCAAATTTGTATGGCACCTCCACTTTTCTAAGCACTTTTACATTCAGTTTCTGTTTATTATTCCTTGAACCACACAAGGAAAGCATAGTGGAGGCTTAGTCTTCCACTCCAGAGGTTAGAGGTAAGTCCCAAACAAAACTTCTAATCAATTACAAGTCAGTGACCTAATGGTCCTCACAGTGTCATTTAGCCCTTGACTACTACAACTTACTACACAGCCATCTGGCACCTAAATCATAACTAAGTCTGAGTTTCATGTAATTCTTAGCCTTCTATGCAACAGTTCAGCTGTGCTGATTTGGCAACTAACATTACTTTGGCTTATACTTTGGTCTTGAAAACATGTCACTCCTGTGCTCTTTAGGGCCATCAGACCAACACTTACCTGGGGGATCTAATTTACAAATGATCAATTCAAATTATTTCAATTAATTTTCCACTAGATGTTCCTGTTATTTAGCAGAGTTTCATCAAATTGATCAATGATATGAATTGGAAAGATATCACTGGACTATTGGATTAACTCAATTTATTGCAAAATGTGATTAAGGGTGGTGAGTAAATCCTATCATTTGCTGTGCTGTCATTAAAATTTAAACCAGGGTACAATACATTTTCCAAATAGCCCCATCTTTCATTTGTTGAATGTATTCATGAGTTCATTCAATCATCCAGCCCAGACTATTATACCCTGCAGAACTGTCTTTCAAGTTTGATGGAGAAGTAAAATACTTCCATGAGAAGCACACAGGGAAGGAAATGGACATTTGCTCCTATGGAAAATCAGTGAAACCCCGAAGAGGAATTTTCTGTGATCTTCACAGCCCAGCAGTCATCCCCCAGCCTTGCCACCTGCACTTGAGGGGTGAGGGATACCTCAGCCTTGTGGGTGTTTGCCTCCATTTTCTGCTCAGATGGTGTCTCCTTCTGGTAACTATAGACCAGCTCCAGTCAGGGAACCCATAAAACCTCAGAACTCCCCTGTCCAGTGGACTTCAGCCATAGCTTCTCCAATGAGGTCTAAATCCTGGCTTGGATGGAGGAATCTTTAATACTCTCCTTTAGCCTTGTGGAATTCTTCAGCTTTCTTGTTACTCCTAACTATCAAGTTAGTCCCTGTAGAATTATAGATGATGGTTTTAACATTACTTCTCATCTCATCTAGGGGTGATTTTGCAAAGCAGGGGCACTGGAAATATCTGGAGACATTTATGATTGTTACAGCTAGATCAGGGTTTACAGGTGCTACAGGGATCTATTGGGCAGAGACCAGGGTACCGCTGAATATCTTGACGTTCAAAGGACATCATACCACATTACACAATTCTTCAGCTTAAAATGCTGTTAGCACTGGGCTTGAGAAAAGCCTGCTTATGGTAAACCTCACCTCATGTGAGTGGTGAAGTTTCTCCTCCTGCTGTGAGCCCCACTGCTGCAGAAAAGAGAGGAAACAATGGAGACAGACATGCTAAATAGCACACTATGGGTGCCACCTTGAGGCTTCTGTCTCCTGAGTTCTTGTTCTTGTACTGGGGATTGAACTCAGGACCCTGTGCTTGCCAGGCAAGTGTTTATTCTACTGAGCTATCTCCCCAGCCCCTGTCTCCTGAGGTCTGTGAGGCCTAAAAACCCTGCTGTCTTTGATTTGACCTGATGATATTATCTGAGTCTAAAAAATTGGGGCCAGGGAGATGGCTTAGTAGAATAAGTGTTTCCCTGGCAAGTACAAGGGCCTGAGTTCAATCCCTGGTTCCGCCAAAAAAAAAAAAAGAAAATCACCAGTGCTAGAGGTTGAGAGGAATTATCCAGATAGTTTTTCTGGAGGAATTTTGAGGGGGTTTATTTGTGTGTTTAGCTTGACATAGAATTTCTTGACTGATGAACTGAAATGTTTTCCACATTCCTCACTGCTGTTCTCTGCCAAAAGGAAAGGATTAGAAGAGTGAGGGAGGGGAAATCTCAGAAGATGGCAACATGTGTGCTCACTAGCAAAGAGTTTACCCATGGAATAAATCCAAGAAACAAAGTTGTAACTGAAATCATCTACTATTAGAGTGGGATGGGCCTTGATCAAAACCGTTGAGCAAAGGGTGACAAGGAGGAAAAGCTGAGTCCTCTGGAAACTTCTAAAAATGTACAACTTCTGCAACTCTGGCACATGATGAGGAAATCAGAGCTTCTGAGCAGCAATAGAATTCAGTGCCTTTCTTCTCAGAGGAGGCCACTGCTAGCCCCTACAGTACTCATGAACATTAGAAAAGTCACCCTTTCCTTTGCACTAGGCACCATGAAGTGGCAGGTAGACACCAGAGATTTATGACCTTCCTTCCCCTTCAGTCAAGTTCATTTGTGCAACACACAATTAGCATAACTGTCTATGTGAGTTCTGCTAGCAAAATGACAAAATTAAGGCCTGGAGAACTCAATGTTATTTTTTTTGCTAAATTATTCTTTGGTATATTCATAATTTCATTCACTGGACCATCATTTAATGAGTAGTTAGATCTGCCAAGCTCTGGGAAAATAAATAAGACATGATCCCTGGACCTCAATGACTACATATCCTAGTAGCAAAACAAGCTTAAAAAGATGCTTTTGTTTATATCATTTCTTCTGACCTCCAACAACACAAAGACATAGAAAGTTTGATTATAATTCCTATTATATGAACGGAGAAGCAGAGTCTGAGATACTTCAGCATCATATGTATACTTGGCCAAACACCCACCAGGGAATCAGGATCTAGAGTCTTCAATCCTTTTGCAGATTGGTTTTCTACACAGAATTGTCTGTAAAAAGCCACATTCGATGTCCCCAGTGCATGGCCACAGATCCATCCTGTCCTTCAGTTTTAGACTCAAGAGTAATTTCTTCCCCATTCCCACACCCCAGAGCCCTGTACACAGAAGTGGGGGTATCGAGGCAGCGTGTGTTTGTCTTTTCATAGAAAATTTATCCAGTGTTAATCTCTCCATTAACAAATAAGTCTTGTTTCACATAGCACTAATCACTAGATGACACTAATGCTTAACTGAGGATTTGTTTCTACCCTAAGCTGTCAGCTCTTGGAGGCTTGGGATTTGTCTGTCTTGTTCAGTTCCTACTCCCCTAATGAGAACAGCCTCTAGCTCAGTAAACACTCACAGAATAAGTGAATGAGCAAATAAAAACATTTTATAGTTTGTGAAATCTGCCCAGCCAAACTATTTTGCTGCCTTTACCACAAAAGCCAAAAACAATATGGTTTTGCACATTTCAGTGAAATGCTCATAAAATCCTCTAGTTTGAGAATACAAACTGATTTGTCAGAAAACTTGAGTATTCCCTTCCCAAACATGTACTTTTAGAGTTAGGACATCTACTGCTTCATCATCAGGGAAAGGGTTTTCTAACAGTTGCACTAGCCAGTTTATAGTGGGTTTTTTTTTATGCTGATGGTTAAAAAGAAAACCTATCTCACGATTTTGTGATGCTCCAGTGGTGAAAAATAAGCTACCCAAGTCCAGCAGGAACAGAATGACCACCATGGTGGCGATGGCTCACAGTCATGAACTGGGCGAGATCGCAGAAAGCTTACCTTTCTGTCCCACATACTTAAATACGAAAAGAATCACAGCTTGATTACTTGAGGCAATAACTAAATGCCACATGGCAAGCTGGTGCCAGGGCAGGGACCAGACATCAGCTCTCACTGGGGCTGAAAGACTCTGGTGTTATCAGGTGTCCAGATATAGATAGAATCAAAGCTCTGTGTGTCTGTGACACAAACGTGTGCAATGCATTCTCTGGGAACTCTGACAAAGAAGAAAAGTGGCTGTCACACAGCAGCCATCCTTGGCTCTGACTTGAGTCTCATCACCCCCTTCTGGGATCAAGGAGTACTACTTAAAGCCAAGCAGATTAGGGAAATTGTGTTGCATGACAAACTACTCTAAAACTTAGTGACTGAAAATAATGATCATTTATTTACCATTTGGTTCTAAGGGTCGGAAACTTGGGTAGGGAGATTTGAGGGGCAGGGGCCCCAGGTTACTCAGGCATTAGTCATCAGCTACTGGTAAGCAGGGCTCTGCCTCTGGGAATTGCCTGGTAGTTATAGTTAGAGTAATGGGAGAGACCGAGCCTTGGATGTATAATCTGAGGGGAAGCTAGGTGAGCTTGGACGAGAGACAGTGCAGTGCATCACGGGAGAAAACGCATCCACTCTGCATTCTGTAGCATGCCACTGAAATAGTAAACCTCAAGGCCAGCCTAAGACAAAGATGTAGACTCTACCTTTTCTCATTTTTTTATTTTTCATTACCAGGGATTGAACTCAGTACCTTGCGCTTGTCAGGCAGGCACTCATTCTACTGAGCTATCCCCTCGGCCCAAGACTACCTTTTGAAAGGAGGAGCCACAAAGTCACATTGCAAAATCATGGAAACAGAGCAGGAAAGAATTTAAGAAGATTTTTGCAAACTATCCCATCAGTCAAGAAGCTCATGACACCACAGCTTGCAGCCCTAAGGTCTAGCACATCTAATTTCGCAGGACTCTCAGCAAATCCTACTAGAACACTGATTTGCATTTTTATTAAGTACAGGCTCAGGTAAACATTTACAAAGATTCAGTATTTATAACACAGAAGAGGGCCAGAAATATAGTTCAGTGGCATAAGGCCCTGATGGCAAGCACAAGACCCTGAGTTCAATTCCCAGTACTCCAAAAAATAAATAAATAAAAATAAAAAATAACATGAGGGTCAGCAACACAGTAGGATAGGTTGGCCATGCAGAGTCACTTTGAATGGTTACAAGCCAGCCAGGAAGCTCAGCATGCAGATCCTGGAGCCCATTTACCAGAGTTGGAAACTTAAGACTACCATTCACCTCATGTACATTCTTTGCCCTGGTCACACTGCACTCTCCCTGTTTGCAAAAGGAGATGACCTGGCCAGCATCTATCCATAAAGAGGGCAGTGAGGCTGAGTGACATGACACAAAAAGGTCACATACAGAAAAATCAAGTAAACATGGGTGGGTGTTGTCTTACTTATTATTAATTTATTATTATAATAAAAACTGAGAGACACCCTCGGATTTTTGTCCTTGAGCCCTGGCATCTCTCCACCAGGCATAAAGCACTGCCTTTGCAGCTGCCTTCTCCACACAGGGGAGAGGCCCTGGGAGCAGGGGAGAGGACATGGCCTGGCCCAGGAGGACAGTGAGCCCAGTACAAGCAACAAAGGAAGAAGTAGCTACTGGGCCTCTTTCCCTGTGGAGATGGTGGAGTCACTGCAGAAGATAGTGGGCCACAGCACCCAGATCTTAGAAAGGGCCTCAGGAGAAGCCAGCCCCATGAGGCCTGTGGGGAGCCATAGGAAGGGCCACAGGAGAGATAGAAAAATCACTGGTGAGCTTCCCATGTTCCCTGAACCTGTGAACACTTTTTTTTTTTTTTTTTTTTTTCGGAACCAGGGATTGAACTCAGGACCTTGCGCTTGCCAGGGAAGCACTTATTCCACTGAGCCATCTCCCAGGCCCCTTTGTGAACACTTTAATCGTCTCATAAAACCCAGGGTTGAGGGGGGAGGGAGGCCTAAAAAAATAAACAAGACTGAACTTCTTATCCTTTCTGGCAAGTAAGGGAAGGGTCATGGGTCATGCCAGATTTATTTTATTTAGAGAAACAAAGAATGGTAGGCCTTCATATGTGCTTATCTTTTACTTTGATATCAGCCATTGCACTCACAGCACTGGATGTGGAGCACACTCAGAGCTAATAAATGCCTGTGGAAGAGGCTAACAAGGTTTCCTACACCAAAACCAAGCACCACTTAGGGCTGCTGCGACACCCACACGGTCTCCGGCTGTGATCTCCATGCCCCACAGAAGAGATGAAAGACAGGTCTCATACACGGAAAGGCCCCATATCTAAAGGCCCCAAATAGAGTGCCCACCATAGCGCCTAAGACATTATCATCATCTTTTGGTTCCTAATAGAACTTCCTCAGCCCAGTTTTTCCAAGCTCTCCTGTACAGATGTCTCCTCATTCCAGTGCTGAGTTTTGTTTTCCACCCTTGAGTCTAAGACAATGCTTCCTTCCAGGGCTGCACCAATAAGCATCTTGAACTTCCCACTCCACTGAGTAACTGGGGCCAAAAACCAGTTCTAGCAGTGGAAGCTCACCCAGAAAGACCCACAGATGAGCCAGTCCAGGGCTCTGCCCAGTAGTAGGGAGGTTTTCATAAGAAAATAAGTGAAGAGTCAGCCTAATAGCGCAGCGGACTAAAGTGTCTACTTAGGCAGAGTGCAGCTGGGGTTTGATCCCGAGTGTACAGTGCCAGCCTCGCCCCCGGGGCGCACTGAGATGGGGACTGAGACTGGGCATGGTGGAGTGTGCCCATAATCCCAGCACTTGGGAGGCTGAAAATAGGAGGATCACTACGAGTCTGATCTGTGGAGTGAGACCCTGTAGACGCTGTACTAAATACAGAAAAAAGAAAAGAAAAAAATATGAATTCCTACTACATTTTTAAAAACTAAAACATTCCTATTGACAAAAATCGTATCCTCTATTCTAATGTTCATTATTTATCGTGACTTTGTTCTTGTTAATCGCTAAATAAAATAAGGTACGCGAGAGCACAAGCTCCACAATCCCTCTCCCTCCTCACCTAGTTTCATTATTCTACTTGGTATTAAAACTATTGCTGGGTTGGGGAGATAGCTCAGAGCAATAAGTGCTTGCCTGGCAAGTGCAAGGTCCTGAGTTCAATCGCTGGTACAAAAAAAAAAAAAAAAAAAAAAAACTATTGCTTCTGCACCTAAGATTAGGAGACCACAAATGCCCAGGCTAGGTTAGATAAAACAGTGTAATCTGAAATTGCATGATTATTTATGAAGGGAAAGCAAATATGTTCACAAACACACCATGCTCAATATGTGCAAGAAGTTATTTTCAATGCTTTACAAGCAAAAATTGTTGCAGTCCTTGTGATAATCCTGTGAGACAGACAGAGGTCAATTACCACATATCCAAAAGGCTTAGAACTAGAAGAAATTTGAGTTCCAACTTTTCAGATCTTAGACTATGTGTATATACATAGTGAGATATTTGGGTGTGAGATCCAGGTCCAAACATGAAATTCATTCGTGTTTCATATATACATTACACATACAACCTAAAAGAAATTTTATCAATGTTTATAATACTTTTATGAATAATAATATATTTTATGATGTGTAATTTTCCACTTGGGGTCTTATATTGATACTGAAAAATATTTTGGATTTTAGAGCAGTTTAGATTTCTGATTTTCCAAATAAGGAGGCTATTGGAAAATGCTGTGATACTGCGTTGAGGACAGCAATATATAATACAAACCATGTGTGAATACCTGACATCTTGGAATTCTAAATGTGTTCCATTTCTCATGTCATATCAACTAGTACTATACCCTCTTTAAAACCAACTTTAAAGAGAAAGAGACAAGAACAAAAAGTTAAGGTTTCTTGAAAGCAAGTGGCAACATCCAACTATATGTCCAATCTTATATAACCATATCTGCTAACCTGAGCAACAGATTTGATAGTAAAGTAGATAATATGTCAACCATTGTTAATCAGCTATTCTTGGTTTCAAAATTTGTAACATATGTACTGTTGTATGTTGCAGTTTCTTTGTTTCTGATTTTTGGGTTTTTTTGTTTTTGTTTTTCTTGGGTTTTTTTTAGT
>NW_004524647.1:2086054-2096409 GCF_000260255.1 Octodon degus
ATTTTTGTGAGGAAACAATGAAATTTTTATTGTAAGACCAAACCACAAGGAAAATATATCACAACCTTGATATAGCCAAAGGCTATATTACCATTTCAAGTAATAAATTGGTAATAAGATAGCATGTCCCTTATCCAAAAGATAAGCTGCCAAGCTGGGCCAGGAACAAGGTGTGTTTCAAACCCATACAAAAATGGATTTGGTAAAGGAATCACAGTTCAAATTGCTTAATTTTTTACCTTTCTGTTGCCAGAAGATTATCTTAATAAGGCGTCAATAGGAGGCTAAAACAATAATGTTGGGTTTAGGCTTTTATTCCATTCTGTTCTATAAAAACCAATTTCTTGAAGTTTAGTAGCTCATAAATCTCTTAACAAGCCAACAGTCCCCATTTCACTGTTTATCTTAGTCAAAACCCTTTAATCATCAGGAGAAAAGTGTCACTGCAAGATTGTTCTGGTAACTGCTGAAAAAAACACGAGGGCCAACTGGCCAGTAAAGAAAGCCCTGTTTTCCATGTGTGTCTGACTCTCCTTTTTGCAACTGTCTCCAGGCTGAAAGACACAGAGTAAGAATTTCAAGACATGCACATCCATATCTTGATGGCAAGAAAAGGCTATACTCAAAAAGCCTTTCTGAGTTCTTATCCCCCTTCCCTTTCATCTTAAATTCACTTTATTCCCTTGCATATAAAAACAACCCAAGCAAAATGAAGGTGCCTCCCCCTCCCCATCTTGCTACATGCTCAGGCTGGTCATGAACTCACTATGTAGCCCAGGCTGGCATCAAACTCACAGCAGTCCTCCTGCCTCAGCCTCCCAAATGTTGAGATTACAGGTGTGTAAATTAGTTATCTGAAGTTTGTTTTATTGCTTATAGAAAATAGTGAAGTGATGACTTCTGATAAATTAGAGGCTGGCCACAGAGACAGCTCTCTTGCAACTCCACCAGGTCCCAGGCAGCATGGAGGAAGCTCCAGCTGTAAGAGGACTCTTGTACCTTGGAGAATTCTCAGTAGTACGAGGGAGAGTCTACTTCAGGATAAGGTCTCACTATGTGAAATGTAAGCTCTAAAACACTTCCTTGGGGGCCTGGGAGACGGCTCAGTGGAATAGGCGCTTCCCTGGAGAATGCAAGGGCCTGAGTTCAATCCCCGGTTCTGCCAAAAAAAAAACACTTCCTTATGCTATCTTTGATCCAAACTTTAGCACCATTTTTCTTTAATTTCACTTTCTAGCACCCAAATAGAAGAACCAGGGTCAAGAGGCAAGTGAAATATGTCACAAACTTCCTTTTATCCTTAGTTTCTCAGCAAATTTTATGTAAAAGACTAAGATTGCCATTCTTTTAAAATAAGATTCCTGCCCTCAGCCACAGTGGCCACTGGCAAAGATGTTATTTTCAATAGATGAGAGAGATGACTTCACCCTCTTGGTCATAGTAGGAATGAGGTTCATGTGGTCATCTACACGCTTGGCCATGTGACCATCCAGCTGCTGTCTCACTTGAAGCTCCTTTTCCCTGTGTCCATCGAATCGTTGGCTTTGTCATTGCAATGCATCGTGCACCAGGCCAGGCAGTCCTGGAACTTTTCCAACTCATTGGTCACCAAGGCTTGGGCCTGAGATAGAGGCACATGGTAGTGCTCGATGCACTGGTGCACCTGCTGCACAGTCGCCTGGCTGTCCTCACAGCAGCTGGCACTGCACTGGAACATGACGCCCTACATCTTCTGATGTTCTCTCTCTCCACACTCTTCACCATGGAGTCAGCTGCCTCCTGCACCTGAGCTGCTGCAGCCTCGCCATAGTGACTAAAATTAAATTTTAAAAAAAGGAAAATGCTGTATGATATTTTGCAACCACACTTTCCAAGTATAAAAGAAGAGCACAGGAAGCCAAGTTACTTTCCTAAAGTCATAATAAATCCACAGAACAAGATTTGATACAGGGTGGCTGGCACCAGTGTCTGTGCATAGAGTCACTGATGCAAATACTGTGATTGAAACTCTCCACCACATCTGGAAAAGCAAGGCTTTGCTGCCACCAGGACCCATAGAGGATCCCAGTCTGAAAAAGCCAAGTTTGAGTGTTGTGTAATGAACCCTCTGAGGTGGCCCAGCCTCCAAGCTAGATGTAACCCTGAGCCTTGGAGAGCCCTCCCCAGCTCCGTATCTTAGCAGACTCACTTTCCCTCTAAGATTCCACTGGCAAGGGAATTAAAAGAAGGCTCAAGTCAACAACTTCTGACATTGCCAGTTCTGTGGATAACCCACTACTATTATGGACTACTGGACTATATTGGATTATTTTGCTGAATTCACACACCTACAGTATTTGAATGGCAATGGAATACCCATCTCTGACAAAACTAAATAAAAAAGGGGGATATAAATGAAGGACCATTTTGTAGTTTAAACACACACACACACACACACACATACACACACACATATGTATATACAAAATAGGATAGATATATAGCTTTCTTCAATGAGATTTGTACTAATAGCGTTTAGACAAGATATCATGCTGCATCTTGTACTATGAATAACTATTACAAAAACAATAATATGCAATGTATTAATTATCATAACTGTCCTACTAACCTGTTTTGAAACTGTCTCATTGCTGTTTCTTTCTCAATAAAATTACATAAAAAAGAAATAATACTTGCAATAATATATTTACAATCATTCTTGGTGCCTTAAGAGTTCTATAAATACCTTTTTATTGTTATTACCATTTAACTTGCCACAGCTAACTTGGATAGCTGCCCACATCTAGGGTACACCAGAGCTCACGGCCCCAAAGGAACTCCTAATACCTACTGGAAAGTTTAGCATTCCAGGCAGGCCCTGCCAGCCCATCACTGGCCTGCTCCTTACAAGGGCAGACAGCTTTCCAGTCAACTTATGCACTGGTGTGTTGAATCAGCATTTGTTTATTTCAAGCAGAGCTCTAACTGCTGCCATGACTGGAGAAAGCAAATAAGAACTAACAAGGAAAAGGTGGCCAAGAAGGCAAACAAACAGCCAGTAATCGATATACTTAATCTGTCAAAAAGCCCCGTGGAACTCAAGTGGGTTTGCTTCCTTGAAGCATTTATCTGAAAGGCTGAGATGCCTGGAGTCTGCTGAGAGAAAAAGTTTGCATTTCAAAGATGCCTTGAGGAGGAATGGTACCACGGCCTGCAAACAAGGTCTTTGAAAGTCTGTAATTCCTCAGTGTCTAGTAAAACAATCACTCCATAAAGAGACTTAACTTTGCTAGGGGCTTAGCTACAAGAGGGAGGCCATCTTTTCCCACCAGAGAGCTTGGTAATCTCTCAACTCACATATATGTTTGACACAAATATTTGGAATGGGCCAGTGCCAGCTAAAGTATCTAAATTTCTGGACCTGGGTTCTTCTCCAAAATGTGTTTCTTCTCCCAGTAGATGTTTAAGAAATGTCAGCATATTCTAGAACATACAAAAATAACAGAGAAAATTCCCTGACTACAGAAAGAGTCCATACTCGGGTTTCCTTGGATTCACCAGTGTTCCTTCTAGGAGAGATGGCGATACCCAGTGTCAAAGAACTCAGCCTTAAGGACAGGGAGCCGCCTCCCACCTCAGTGAGCATGAGAATTAACTAGAGAACTGGTTACAATGATTCCCACTGGCAATGGAGGCTACTTAGATAGATATAAGCATGTAGAATTGGCAAAAAAAAAAAATTAAAAAGGAGAGAAAAAATGTAAGCATTAACTGCTCCTTTCAATACACCAGCAGAAATCAGCAGTACAATTATCTAAGCTATCCTGTGTATATGCATACACATTTCTTTTTCCCTTCTTTCTTTCTCCTTTCCCTCATCTCAGTTGTTCATTTGAACAATTTCTTTCTCCTTCACCCATTGTACTTCTCAGACCCTATTTACTCTTTTGGATTCTTATCCTAGGATGAAGCTAGGAAAGGGCTGTTTCTGTGTTCACTTGCTTAGTGACAATGTGACAGGTACCATCTTATGTGCTCAGAGTAGGTACTATGCCACCTAATGATGATGTGGTAAGACACCAACCTGTATTTTTCACCCATTTCTTTTAATCAGATGCTTCTATTTGCCAGGAACTCAACGAATGAAGGCTAAATCAACCATTTGCCACTACTGATGTGAAAGAGATGGAAAAGAAAGGGAGAGAAGAAGAGACCAGGACAAGAAAGAGAAATGAAATAGAAGAGGACTGGAGCAGAATGAGGAAAAAAAGGAAAAGGGTGAGGAAGCAAGAAAGGGGAAGGAGAGAGAGCAGGGAAGATGAGTCTGGAGTTGCAGTGGAAGAGGATGAGAAGGAGCAGGCTGAGAAAGGCACCTGAGCATCCACTGGGCTCAGTCCTCAGGCATCTGAGGGTCTGTGTGGCCACACAGTGACCTAATTTCTTGTCCAGTAAATGAGAAAGTTTTGTATTTGCTGGGTGGCTTTGGCTGTTCCCATAATCATAGCCAATGCCATGAATTAGACACCTTCTGCACAGTACTGGCTGCAAGAAGAAACCTCAGATGAATGACTAAATAAATATAGCCAGGAATGCTAAAAGTTCAGTAACAACAGCAACATGATGCAGCAGGGCAAAAGAGAAGGCTCCTGTCCCTGTCAATGGCTCTGGGGGGAAGAAGGTAATTGACACACAGTCCAACAGCAGCACAAAGAAGCCCTAGATCTGAGGGCTCAGGTACTGCAGTACTAACCTTTTTCCAAGCAATGGCAGATCAAGAGGGCTCTACCCTACCAGGAACCTGGGCACTAGGAATCCAATAGCGCACAGACCATTGGCCTCCTAGGTTCTTAGGATCTAGCATGTGGATTATCTCCTCGCCACTGCATTAGTTTGTTATAGCTGCTATAGCAAAACAACATAGACAGACAGTTTAAAAAAAAAAATTCACTTCTCACATTTTGGGGATGTTAAGATCCAGTGTCTGAGGGCCGGCCTGATAGCTCAGAGGACTAAAGCAACTGCTTGGGCAGAGTGCAGCGGCCAGGGTTTGAGCCCCAGCATGCCGTGCCGGCCCCGCCCACGGGGCACACTGAGACAGCAATTGAGACTGCACGTGATGGTGTGCACCTGTGATCCCAGTGCTTGGGAGGCTGAAAACAGGAGATTCACTAGGAGTCTCATCTCCAAAGTGAGACCTGTAGACCCTATAGACCTGTCCTAAATACAGAAAAAAAAAATTCAGTGTCTGGTCAGGGCCTGCTTCCTGGTTCTTAGATGCCAACTCTGGTTGTGTCTTCAATGGAAAAGAGGCAGCAATCCCTACTGGATCTCTTTCATAGGAACATTGATCCCATTCATGAGGGCATTGATGACACAATCACCTTTCAAAGACCCCCACCTCCTAATACTGTCACTCAAGGGAGGATTTCAAAATTTGAATTTGAAGGGAACATATTCAGGCCACCACAGCCAGGAGGCTTTGCCTGATGATCTCTTCCCAAATGATATTTTCTTCCACAGGACTTGCTCATTTGTCTCCTTTGCTGTACCTATAATACTTTTAAGCACTGACAAAAGTATAAGAATTTGGAGAAAATATGATAACAAAATACTTATAAAAACAGAAAATTAATAATGAGTGATCTGTATTGTTAAGCACTTATTCCACATGATGCTCTGTGACAAGCCCTATAGCCACGCTATCTTTGTCAACTATTTCAACCTGTGATGTAAGCCCTGTGGCAGTTCTATCTGCCTGACGATGATAAAAGGAAACTGAAGCACCAAGAAGTCAAGCATCTTTCTTAAGGTCACAGACATGGAAGAGAAAGAGAGAGACAGAAGAGACTAGGGAAAGGGAAAGGGACTGTAGCAATGTGAGCCACAAGCTTACTGTCCTGAGAGAAAAGGAACAAAGAACACAGCCTAAGGAAATGTGTCACCCCATGTGATTCCAGCAAACTCTGATGCAGGGCACAACAGATTTCTGGAGGCACCCTGTCTGTTCTTGCTTCCTTTACCTGGGGTGTTACCAACTAGTGAAGTGTAAACATAGAGTTTGGTGGATGCCACAAGGCAATGTAAATAGCAGTTTGTTTACACCAAATTAGTTATGCACATTCCTTAGCCTGTTTTTAGCCCTCAATATTGTGAGAAGTTTTGGTGTCCTGGGACTCACTTAGAGAAGGATTAAGCTTGTGAGTAGTATGTGGCACTGTTAATCCAGTCTTCCCATCTTTTCTTTTGGTTCTGACAATAACATATGAGGGAATTGAGAGAAACCCATTTACTGGCTATTAAGGTAGTGAACCCACAATTCTAACTCTCCAGAGATTTATCTAACTCAGACTCTACCACTTGCTATTGGGGTCATCCAGGACATGGTACCTCAACTCTTTACAGCTGGTTGTCTTTCATGAGCAGATATTACTGCACATACCTGACTGGACTGTAAAACAACAAAAATACAGTGTAAAACAGGGTTGGCTAACAGTCTGGGATGCAGTATGCACTTAATAGTCATTCAGTAATTAACAAGTATAGAATGGTTATTAACTACCAAACTCACAACCACATGCTATGGGTTTGTTTAGATGTCCCCCAACAGCTTTATGCCATCATAGGAGGGATTTTTAGAGGTGGCTAGATCTAGCTTTTCTGATGCTGGGATTAAGGGGGTGTGATTACTAAATTAGTCCGCTGATTGGTTTGGCATAGTTCTTGGTATGAGTAATAGGAAGACCCACCCTGGGTGTGAGTGCTACCCACCCTAAGGATGTACAGTCTGGATAGAATATGAAACAGAAAGCAATCACTTGTGCTTGCTGAGTTCTGCCTGCCTGCTTTGCCCTGTTCTGTTTCTCCTCTGCAATGCCTCTTTGCCATACCACCCTGCCTTGGAGCCAACTTACGGGGGACTGAAACTTCTATAAACTGTAAGCCAAAACAACCCCCCCTTTAACTTTTTATGTAAGGTATTCTGTCCTAGCAACAAGAAAAGGATGTATCTTGCATTTGTGATGTGTCTTACATATTCACTTTTTCCAGTCCTCATTGCCGGAGGTGGCGCTGGTTGACCAGGACACATTTCCACAGTAGCCATAATAAGTGCTGCTCCTCTGAAGGAATTGATTGTAACCTCTTAATATACATGGTTTTTCCTCAGTGCTTATCAGGACCTCGAAACCAAGTTCACACTGTGCCGAGCTTTGAACCAAATCTCAAAGGCTGTATAAGTTCTTACTTGTTGATAAATCATCTTTTTTTAAAAAAAAAGTTTTTATTTCAGTATAATGCAAATATTATCCAAAACAAAATATAAAAACATTGTTCTATAAAAATAAAATTTTATTACAAGATTAGACAATAACATTGGTTAATACACTTTTGAATAATATAAAACAAATTTGAGCATCACTCTCCAAAATGAAGTATTGAGTACTTTAGAAGATATAGAAAGGCTGTGTTTAGTTTAAGCATTGGGGAGATAGGGTAAGAAGTTATATCATTCCTTAGAGATTAATTTTTTCCTACATATCTTACCCTCAAATATGCTCACATAGTTCTAAAATATGTCATAGCTATGTTAGTAAATATTCTGGACAACTCTTAGTTTTTTATATAGGTTTAAAAATAAATATTATTGTAAAATCTGAGAGCTAATGATATTTAGAACAAGAATGATTTCACATTCATTCTCTTGGCTAAAAACATTTTTATTTATTTATTTCATTTTGTGTATTTGGTACAGGGTCTCACTACACAGGTTGGACTCATCGTGATCCTGTTTTCAGCCTCCCCAGCGCTGGGATTACATGGGTGCACCAGCACACCCGGACTCCCTGGATCAGCGCGACTCGGGGGCGGGACAAGTGCAGCATATGGGACCAAGGATTGAATTCTGGTCCCTGTGCTTGCCAGAGCAGGCACTTATTCCTCTGAGCTATCTCACTGGCCCTAGGATTCTTATTTTTTGATGATGAATAGTTAAAGTGTTAAAACAAGCTTGTCCTCTGGTTGAAACATTAAAATATCAAATTTAATAAAGACATATTCCTATATTTAATGAAATAAGAATATGATCAAAATTAACATCTTTTTTTGATAAATCATCTTTTTTTCTAGTCCTAGTGCCATTAACCTCACACTGAGCTTCTCTTGTTCTGTGAACGTGACACAAGGCCACTGCTGGTGATGGAAGGAAAGTCATCACTTAGTCCGGTCTTCATCAGCTGCCCAACCAACTGCACACTTCCCCACCTGCAGAGACCTCCTGTGGCTCCTTCCCCCCACCCCTGCCCTGATGTGCCAATAAGGCCCTGCCCAATCTCCAGTCTAGGAGTGCTGCTGAGTGCCAGCGAATCCTGAGTGCCAAGAATGGCTTAGTTTTGTGCAGGAAGAAGAATCAGCTCTATCCCAATCCTCTAGTCATTTGGTTCCCAACAATTCAGCATGTGCTAGTCATTCAAAGCTTCCTCCAACAGTTCTGTCAACTACTAGCCTCAAGAAAAAAGAAGTGCAAAATGGTCTTTCATTTCTATCCTCCTTTTTTTGTTTACTTATGTCAGAGATCTGTTTTAAAATTTTTTTTATTTTTATTTATTTGAGAGAGAGAGAGAGAGAGAGAGAGAGAGAGAGAGAGTGGTGTGTGTGTGTGTGGCCAGCTCAGCCCACCAGGGGGCGGGGCTGGCTGGCATGTGGTGCTGGGGGATTGAACCACGGTCCCTGATGCTTTGCCAAGCTTGTTCTAAGTAGGTGCCTTAGACCACTGAGCCATCTCTCCAGCCCCGTAGAGATCTGTTTTAAAACTGTCTCATTGCAACTTCTTTCTCAATAAAATTAATATTAAAAAGTATACATCGTTTTCAGTGTTAGCATGGGAGGCTTCACCTAATTTCTCCAGAATAATTAGAGTCCTTCCTTACTGATAAGCCCTCTACTCTACTTGATGCCTAAAATTCTTGGGGTAAAGATGTAGAGTCTACTGGCCTTTATCTCTTCACTATACAGAAGAAATATGCTCTAAAAAAGAGCAAAAGAGGAGAGAGAAACAAAAACGAAGGGAAGTGAGATGCTGCTGAGCCCCTGGGAAACTCTGGAGATTTAGTGAGCTGCTCACAGGGGAGAAACTGCCTGCCATCACCCAATCATTGGGGAAACAATGGTGAGCCTTAGAAGCCTCAGTATAGAGGAACCCTGGTGCCTGGCTCATACCCCTACACTGTGGATTTGGCAGCCAGTGTGGGAAGCACCCAGGAAGCCAAACATCTTGTCTGGAGGAACCCAAGGTAAATCCAATCTAACAAGGGGAAACACTTTGTATACAAACTTATAATTTATAAACTTTGCTCTTATGGTCTAAAGTATAAAATCAATAGATACCATAGTTGGTAGATTTCTAAACCATGCTTACTACTAATTGTACTACTGTAACTAGGATATCATATCTGTTGTAATCAATTGTTCTCACTTGTGTAATAATATGGGGAGCTCTGATGTAATAACCTCACCACAGCCCTACTGAGACAAACAGAAACTGACTGGGGACTGAGCAAAACAGAAACCAGCATGTCACTCTCAGTTCACTGGGAAGGTAGGACCTTGGGACAGACACAAATTGAGAGTCTCCTACACGAAGAAGATATACCTGAAGCATGGACTATTCCTCAAGAGGCTTTCATACTAGTGATAAAACTACCTACAACCAACACTCACAAGGATCACCACCACAGAAGATAAATTTTTTTAAAAAATTGAATTATAGAATGTCAAAATTCAGTCGCAAAATGCAACCTCAGACCTCCCGCCCACCCAGAATAAATCCAGCAGACAAGCGCATACATAGAAGAACTTGGAAGTTACACACCTAAAATTTCTGAAATGATAGCAACTTAATTAAAGAAATAACTCCAGAGACTACACAAGAAGATGAGAAATAATCTCTAAGATAAAAAAAAGAAAAAGAAATGAAAACCATAATGAAAGAATGTCTCAGAATATCTAAAGAAGACATAGATTAAAAAATAGAGAGGCATACAAAAGTAATGGAAAACTTGAATGAATAATAGAGGAAAGAGCCAGAATGCATGAAATAAACTGGAAGTGATATCCAGGAAATTAAAAATTCGATTGAAACCTGGCAAAAAACTTCAACAAAAGACTTGCAGACCTTGAAGACAGCACTGCAGCTAGCAATCACAAAAAGAAAGATCTCTTAAAAATAACAAGGAAGCAAGGCCAGTGAGATAGCTCAGCAGACTTAAGCAAGTGCAGGAGCCTGGGTGCACTGAGCCAGCGCAAAGGCTGGGTGTGGTGGCACACACCTGTAATCCCAGCACTGGAAAGGCTAGAAACAGAGGATCACTACAAGTCCAAGC
>NW_004524647.1:2096509-2113904 GCF_000260255.1 Octodon degus
ACTGGAAAGGCTAGAAACAGAGGATCACTACAAGTCCAAGCTGCATAGTGAGATCCTGTACCAAATACATATAATAATAATAATAATAATAATAATAATAATAATAACAAGGAACCAGAAAATAACAATTCAACGGCTATAAGATGGTGCAAAGAGAAATAATGTGAAATTGATAGGTACATGAAAAAACATCAATCAACTTGAATGACATAAAAACTTTATCTACAAAAGTAATAGCAGAAAAGCTCCCAGGCACAGAAAGAGAATATGACTTATAGATAAATAAGGAATATAGAACACTAATTATTCCTAACCAAAATAAATCTACATCCAGACACATAATAATCAAGATGCTACACAGTCAGCAAAAGAACAGAATATTAAGAGTTGTTAGAGAAAAGAAATAGATCACAATAAAGAAAAGCCCACCAGAACCACAACAGACTTTTCAACACATGCCCTCAAATCAAAAAGAACTTAAAATATTTCAAATCATGGAAGAAAACAACTTTCAATCCAGATTAATGTATCCTGCAAAAATTATCTTTCAAAATCAATGGAGAAATAGGATACTTCCAGGCTGGGGAGATAGCTGGGTAGTCTAAGCGCCTGCATGGCAAGCACAAGGACCCAGATTTGATCCCTGGTACCGCATGCCATGCCAACCCCACGCTGAGCCAGTCACAAACTGGGCATAGTGGCATATGCCTGTAATCTCAGCACTGGGGAGGCTGACACAGGAGGATCAATATGAGTCCAAGCTGCATAATAAGACCCTGTACCAAATAAATAAATAATTTTAAGAAAAAAGAAATAAGATACTTTCATGACAAAGAACAACTGAGGAAATTCATAACCACCAAACCAACACTACAAAGAGTAATAAAAGATATTCTAGAAATATATAAAAAATTATCACAATTCTGAGAACAACAATAAAAAGGAACTCCTAAGCATAGCAAGCAATTAAACAGAAGGGAAATGTAGGGGACATACAGCAGGAGAATAACATGACAAAGATAACCCTATACTTATCAGTAATGATCATTAATGTAAATGTTCTCAATTCACCAGTCAAAAGAAACAGACTGACAGAGTAGATCAAAAAACAAAATGCAAAAGCACATTGTATAAAAGAAATATATTGAACTCAAAAAAGAAATTGACAGATTAAAAGTGAAAGGATGGAAAACAATAATACTCCATGTGATATGAACCCAAAAAAAAAAAAAAGCAAGGGTAGCTATTCCGTTTTCAGACAGTATGAACTTCAAACCAAGAATGATCAAAAGAGATAAAGAAGGTCCTTACATACTTATTTTGGGAAACCAGCAAGAAGAAGAGATAACATCATAAATATATATGCACCAAATTCAGGAGCACCAACTATACAAGACAAATTTTAACAGACATGAATAATCAAATAAGCAATAACACAACCATAACAGGGAACTTTAATAGCCCATCATCACAGAGATAGGAGTTAGACAAAAAAAAATCAGCAAAGAAATAACACAACAGAACTAAGCTTGTGAAGAAATGGACTTATTAGACCTTTATAGAGTGTTCCAGCCAACAATATCAGAACTACACATAGGACATACTCTAACAACAGAGACCATATTCTAGCCCATAGAACACACTTATGTAAACGCAAAGGAATTGAAATTATTTCATGCATATTATTGAACTGTAGTGCATTGAAATTGGAAATTATTCACAAAAGAAATGGCAAAAACCCCATGAACATAAGAAAACTAAATAATACCCTCCTGAACAATCAATGGATCACAGGTGAAACTAAAGAAGAAATTAAACAATATTTACAATCAAATTGAAAACACAGATACAGTTTATCAGATTTTGAGGGATGCAAAGAAAGCAGTCCTCAGAGAGAAATTTATAGAAGTGAATTTTCATATCATAAAAATAGAATGAGCACAAATAAGCAACCTTATGCTGCAGAGAAAAAGGAGCAAGTCAAGCCAAAACCCAAAGAAGGCAGGAAATTACGAAGATCAGAGCAGAAATTAGCACAATAGTGACTATAAAAATAATACAAAGAATCAATGAATCAAAGAATTCTTTGAAAGAATAAACAAAATTGGTAAACCCCTAGCCAACTGTATCCAAAAAATGAAAGAAAAAACTCAAATTCATACAATAAGAAATGAATCCTGAGTTCAATCCCCAGTACCGCAAAAAAAAGAAATGAAAATTCATAAAATAACCTATGAAATTACTACAGATTCTATAAATATTCAGAAGATCATCAATGACTACTTTGAAAATCTTCACTCTCATGAAATAGAAAACACAGAAGAAATGGATTCCTAGATACATATGAATTACTAAAGATGAATTATGAAGATAAAAATCCTGAATAACCTAATATCAGTCAACAAAATTGAAAATGTAATTCAAAAAAACTTACCAAGAAAGAAAAACCCAGGTCCTCATGGATTCACAGATGAATTCTACAAGAAATTTAGAGATGATTTAATGTCAATTCTTCTCAAACTCTTAATGAAATTGAAAGAGAAGCAATTTTCCCAATCTCATTCCTGGAAGTAAGTATTACCCTGCTATCACAACCAGAGAAAGACACAAACAAAAGAGAGAATTGTGGGCCAATCTCCATAAGGAACATAGATGTAAAAATCCTCAATAAAACACTAGCAAACAGAATGCAGCAAATCATCAGGAAGTTTATACATTATGCCTAAGTGGGATTTATTGCAGTCATGCAGATATGGTTCAATCTATGCGAATCAATAAATGTAATACACTATATCAGCATAGTCAAAGAGAAAAATCATATGATCATTTTAATAGATGCAGAAAAAGCTTTGGACAAAGTCCCAAATTCATTCATGATAAAAAAAAAACCTACAGAAAATCAGAATACATTGTCTTAACATCAATCTGATAAATCTCATAAAAGCCATCTATGGCAAACCAACAGCCAACATCATACTAAATGGAAAAAAAGGAAAGCTTTCACTTTAAAGTCAGGAATGAGACAAGGATGTCAACTGTCACCACTCCTGCTTAATCTAGTTCTGGAAACATTAGCCAGAGCAATTAGACAAAAGAGAAATAAAAGGAATAATTATTGGAAAGGAAGAAGTAAAATTATCATTATTCACAGATGACATGATACTCTACATAGGAGACCCAAAAGCCTCCACAGAAAAACTTGGGACTTAACAATCCAATTCAGTAGCATAGCTGGATACAAAGTCAATGCTCAAAAATCAATAACATTGCCGTGCTGGCCCCATCCCTGGGGCACCCTGAGGCAGGAACTGAGACTGAGCATGGTAGCACACTTCTAATCTCAGCACTTGGGAAGCTGAAAACAGGAGAATCACTAGGAGTCTGATCTATGTAGTGAGATTAAATACAGAAAAAAAAAAAAAGAGCAATGGCATTTTTGTACACAAAAAGCAAAAACAGAGAAAAATCAGGCAAACTACACCTTTCACGATAACAACCATAAAACTGAAATACTTTGGAATCCATTCAACAAAGAAAATAAAAGATCTATACACTAAAAATTACAGTACCCTGATAAATGAGATTGAACAGGATTTTAGAAAATGAAAAGATATTCCTTACTCCTAAATAGGAAGAACGAACATTGTAAAAATGGCCATACCCTAAAAATTGCTATACAGATTTAATGTAATCCCAATTAAAATGGCATTATTATACCTTGCAGTCCTAGAGAAAACAATACTAAAATTCAACTCAAACCAGAAAAGAACTAGAAAAGCAGAAATGATTCTTGACAACAAAGAAGGCATCACAATCCCTGACTTGAAAGTGTACTACAAAGCTACTGTGATAAAATCAACATAGTACTGGCACAAAGTAGACCTGAGAATCAATGGGACAGATTAGAAGATGCTGACACAACTACAAGCACACTCAGCCACCTTATCTTTGATGAAGGGGCCAAACATGTTCACTGGAAAAAAAGGTAGCCTCTTTAATAAATGGTGCTGGAAAAATTGGCTTTCCACACACCAAAGACTAAAACTAGATGCAGGTCTATCACCATGTAATAAACTAAAGTCAAAATAGATAAAAGATTTAAATATTAAAATAGAAACACTAAATCTACTGGAGGAGAAAGTAGGTAGAAATCATGAAGACATAGGGGTACGTAGAGAGTTCATGAATAAACTTATCAAGTTTATTCCAAACTACATGGGAAATACTTCAAAGAATCAGTACCTGGGAGGGCTGGGGAGATAGATCAGCAGTACACTTTATGCTCAATTCCCAATATTTTCCAAGGAAATTCAACTATGGACTGCATAAATTTTTATTCACTGATAAACCATGTATATAACAATGGTCCTATAAGATTAGATATAATAAAGCTATCATTGTGCTGCAATTGCTTTCAGCATTCAGAACAGTAAGGTGCTGCACCGGTTCATAGCCTAGGGCAGTAGTGTTGAGCCTTTGACCCACATATAAAAGCCTGTTTGCCACCCCTGAAACCTCTAAAAGGTTCACCATCCCTGGCCTAGGTATGGACAATAAGGTACACCAACGGGCTGAGGTGTATAGTAGACCATACCATTTAAGTGGAGGTTTATGTATATATGTCCTACACTTGCACAGTGACAAAATCACCTAATGTACATGTCTCCGAACATGTCCCTGTCATAAAGTGATTCATAACTGTAACCACCTTTCCTTTCATTTATTTGTTTACCTGGAGATACTTACTGAGCACTAAAATTATGTCAAATACTGAAGACTTAGGGCACTGATGTAAGCACTGTAAAGGAAGACAGCAATGGGACTGCTGAGGCCTGCTGAACACAGGAGCTTCCACATGCACTCATGGTGCCTCCTTCAAAGGAGGCCAGAATCCTGCCAAGAAGGTATCTGCTCCAGTTCTATGGGCAATAAAACGGAAGTATAGAGACTTTAATGATCATAGCAATCATCATCTCTGAGTGTTCACTATACGACAGGTGCTGCACTAAGTCCTTCATATGCACTTACCCACTGCATTGCAGTGACCCTCCGGGGCTTCCACTAATAAGACACATTCTTACTATTTTGTGGTTGTTCTGAAAATTGAACTCAGAGTCTTGTGTATGCTAAGCACGCACTGTAGTACTGAGCTGCACCCCATCATGAATTTTCATTCTTACTAAATATTAATGTAAGGTACTTGTTATGAGAGGTACTGTGTTTCCAAAATTCATTTGTTGAAATTCTAATACTCCTAATCCTAGGTCATTTGGGTGAAATTACTATTAAAATAAGGCCATTCTAGGGTGAGCGAGATGGCTCAGTGGACTAAGTGTCTGCCTAAGCAAGCACAGGACTAGGGTTTGATCCTCAACACCACATGCCATGCCAGCCCCATCTCCCCAGGTGCGCTGTGCTGGCCACCGAGATTGGGCATGGTGATGCACGCCTGTAATCCCAGCATGGGGAGGCTGAGACAGGAGGATCACCTCAAGTCCTATTTTTATAGCAAGATTCTGTACCAATAAATAAAAAAATAAAAATAATCTTGAAAACCAAGGCTTTACAGCACTCTCCAGATACACTCCATTTGTTGAGGAATGAGGAAAGCGTAAGGACAATGAGAGCCTGAGGTTTTGCATGAGAGTTCATGAGGCAATGCATGGTCCCCAGCAAACAAGGCCATCGCCAGGCAGGCAGGCATGGGCCTCTCATTTCACTGAAGTACACTTGACACCTGCCCCAGAGCCTGGCACATAGCAAGCACTCAACCAACCTTGCAGAATTAATGAAAAACCTACCTTGCTATGTTTGTAATTGTATTATTTATTTATTTATTCCTTTAGTTTTAAATATAAATCTCCTAGAAAATGCATACCTCTAAGGGGGAGAAAAAAAATCTCAGCACTGTACAGTTATTCACTCAACTAAGAAGAAATTCAGACTTCTTTAACAAAGGAGAAGAAGGGGGAAGGAGGGAAGAAAAGGGAATACATGAAAAGCAAGGGGCATTAATGGGGCATCCACTATGTAACAGGACTCTCCAGGGAGCTTCCCAACATGTGGAGTGGCCAAGCATGTAATCTATCCGGAATTTACAATGTTGCTAGCAGGCAGGACTTTCAGGGTGCAAATCAAGAATGTCCTGAACAAAGCAGTACGAGTTGATGCTCCTACCTACATAGCACTCTTATGAGGTAGACCTTAGAAAGAAAGGAAGGCTGAGAAAGACAGAGTCTTGTCTGAAGTCATACAGGATGCTAGTCATTTTAGCAAGATGGAAATCATGATGTGCCTGATTCCAGATTCCAAGTTTATCCAACAAAACCATGACAAGAAACAATCTATTGATTCAAAGGTCACTCCACCCCACAAACACATCCAGGCTCACTGAGCTAAGCATTCTCCAGGTAGAATGGAGCCATGTTCAGTGCCTAGCACTGTGCACATCTCCAATACAGAACCATTAAATGAATAAACAATCAGCTGTGGGTTCTGGATCTTCTTCCTCCGACCTCTAAACTGCACAAGAATTTTTTTCCCCGGAACCTCAGTATCTCCAGGATTTTCTGAAACTAAAGGATCTAGAGTTGTTTAGGAGGAAAAAGGAAAGAGGATGAATAGTGTAGACCAAGGCAGGGAGAAAGGACAACTGGAAGTATGTGCAGGAGATGGGAGTAAGCAAGATTGTCTGGGGCAGCGGTTGTGCTCCAGAGCGACAGGGCTAGCCCAGAAGACTCCAGGTGTCAGGACAAACCAGTCATCCTCAAATGGGAACAACAATCTGCAGAGGACTGCAGAAAACCCCTGATACATGAGAGGAAAACATTGGGTTGTATTTATGTTAGCTCTTTTCATTATTTCAAAATTTCTCTTTGTGTATGCATTACAGACAAAATAACATATGAGTGAAGTGGGACACATATGCAACTATAACTAATACTTGAGATTTTTAGGTTTTTCTACAACTGAAAAACAGTCCAAAAACATGGAAATTACTGCATTTAGCAAATGGGAATGTAATTGTTTCAAATACAGGGAAATTAACATAACCCCCAATAGAGCCATTGGACTTTTCCTTCAATTGTGCAGTTACTTGTTTGCTATCATAACTTGCACTGACCACAGATTTGTGCTCACTATGATGCATATTAATTAGCCATGTGGACTCAATTACCCAGCGTATAATGATATGATTCCAAGACACTTCCAAAGAGCCAAAAACATTACTTTTTTTTTTTTTCTTTTTTTTGCTGAAGCGGAGATTGAACTCAGACCATTGTGCTTGCCAGGGAAGCGCTTATTCTACTGAGCCATCTCCTCGGTCCCAATATTACTCTCTTAAGGGTCAAGAAGGCTGACACTCATTATGACTACTGTGTGTTTAACACTGAAAGAGTGATGTTAAAATAATTATTTAAAATACACTGGATGGGGACCAGGAAGATAGCTCAGTAGAATAAGCTCTTCCCTGGCAAGCACAAGAGTCTGAGTTCAATCCTCGGTTCTGCCAAAAAAGAAGAAAAAGAAAAAAAAATAAAATACACTGGATGTAAGTTGTCAGCAGCTGGAATGTAAAAGAGCAAAATAAATCCTGGCATCAGCGTAGGTGGAGGGAAGGGGACCTCACATCTGAGACTGCATTCAGATTTAACAACCACCTCATCCAACCACTAGATGTCACCAAACACAAACACCGCTGGAATCTGAGAGATGAAGCCAGGGACCCTAGATCCTGAAGAATTCCTGAGTTCAATCGGGAAAAGTCTTAAAGATAAGGAATGTTACAAGCGGACAACTCTAGGTATAGCAGGGTTGGGTTTTATAACTTTCACGATAGAAAAAAAAAAAAAAGCCTATTCTATATACCTGTATGTCAGGCCTGTATGTCGGGCGGAGAATATTTCAAGATATTCCTCAGGGCATCCATACGTGGCCATATCTCTTCTCTCTCCGTTTTACAAGTGAGAACACTGAGGACCTGCGAGGTTATTTTCTACTCGAGGTCAGGGAGCTGGAGAGAAGCGGAACAAGCGCTGAGTCCACGGCTCTCTGACTTTGCACATAGCTCTTTCATTCATGCCAGAAAGCATTCTCTGCTGCCCCCATGACTGCGAATCACTGCAGCAGGACGCCGACCAACCTGAGAGATTCCTTAACTCATTGAACTCGGTTATTCTAATCCTTGCTTCTTCCTGAGTTTACAAGAGCAAATGATAACGATTAGCAGAGAATGGCACTCTGGATTATGCCAGGAAGCAAAGCGCTTTTATTTTTTGTTATGAATTGGAATTTTATGACCTCTATTAAAACAGAAGAAAAATCTAAAATAAACAACCTCATTTACATCTAAAAGGACTGAAAGAGGAAACTAAACTGAAAATTAGCAGAAAGAAGGAAATAATACAGATTACTAGAGAAATACAGAATAAAAAGTTGGAGTTTGGAAAAACTAAGCAGTATTAATGTACCTTTAGATAGTCTATGAGGGGAAAAAAACAAAACTTTAAATAAATAAATGATACCAGAAGTGAAAGAAAAGATATTACTATTGATCATGAGAGATAACTGTTAATGATACCCATTAAATTAGACTATCTAGAAGAAATGGAGCTATTCTTAAAATCACACAACCTACTAATAGGTTGGGAAAATAGCCAGACAGAAAAATAATGGCAAAGAGGTAAGATTAGTAATCAAAAGTTACCCAACAAAGAAAAGCCCATGACAAAATAACTTCAAAGGTAAATTTTATCAAACATTAAACATGAGTTTACATCAATATTTAATATCCTCCAAAAGTAAGAAGGAGCACTTTCAAACTTAATAAGATCAGCATCAGTCTGAACCAAAGTCTAATAAAAAATACTAAAATTTTTTAAAAGGTGATGGGCCAATATTCCTGATAACAACAAAAGTACTGGTGACCTGAATTCAACAACACACTAAAAGGAACATGCAGTATGATCAGGTGAGATTTGTCTCTGGGATGCACATGGTTCAACATACACTAATCCATGCAATAAAACACATTAACAGAATGAAGCGACCATCTTAACAGTTGCAGAGAAAGTATCTGTTTAAAAAAATGAACAATTTTTGAAAAATCTAACAGCCTTTTATGATAACTCCCAACAAAATAGGTACAGGAAGCATTTACCTCAAGAGAATGATGGTCACATATGAAAAGCACACAAAGACATCAAATTCAACACTGGAAAACAGAAAATTTTTTGCTCAGATCAGAGCTAAGACAAAGATGGCCACAGTCAGGACGTCTCCTTAATGCAATAATCAAATTCCTAGCCAGAGGAATTTGTCAAGAAAATGAAGCAAAAACATCCACACTAGAAAGGAAGAATTAAAATTGTATGTTTGTAGACAGTGTGACTTCAGATTTTTGGCCTTATCTTTACTATTTGGAACACTTTTTAAACCCAAAATTTGACAACTAAGTTTTCTATTGAAAACTATGGTTCATTTGTTCCACCTAACTTTTTGTTCAAATGGAATTTTTATTAAGATATGATCTAATTACCAGTCACATATGTTCAAATAGTGAAAGCGGAAGATCCAATACTATTATGGGCTACTGGACTGTTTTAGAATATTTTGCTGAGTTTACACACCTATAATATTCAAATAACGGAACTTAACAAAAAAGGGGATACAGATGAATGTCCATTTTTATCTGTGTATTCAAAATGGTTAGGATAGATATATTGTTACATTCTCTTAATGAATATAGTGATTTGTTCTAATGGTGTTTGTAAATAGGATATCATGTCTCCATCTTGTACAACAATTAACCACTAAGAAGAATGTATGCAGTGTGTTGATTATTGAAACTGTCCTACTGATTTGATTTGAAACTGTCTCATTGCTATTTGTTTATCAATAAAATTATGGCAATAAAAAATAAAAATAAAAAACAAATAGTGAGCAAATATTACCTACTGCATACTTTTATGTCTAGTAACTTGTATCCCACAATGTTAAGTATTGATATCTACAAATAAAATATACACAAATAAATTGGCAATTTATTATACGGACTCATTGGTTTCAGTGGTGCCCAAGAGAAAACATGGATAGGATTTAGAGAATAAAGATAAGAGACAAAAGCTGGGTCAGTGGCCATCAGATAAGAGGGCAAGAAGATGAACAACAACAGCAGGGGCTTTTATTTATACTCGTGCATATTATTATCATGAGACACAAGGTTGTCTAGTGACTAAGGAATGAAAGTGTCCAGGCAGGATGCTTTTCTCAAGACTGAGGTGGCTGGATTACTTAAGGCACTCTGGCCTTGTGTTGCCTTCATATGTATGACTAATTTCTAGCGTCAGTCACTCCCAACAATTTATAATTGTACAAATATATGGAGTACAGAGTAGTATTATGATTTATGAATATAATGTGGAATAATTAAATCGAGTTACTCAACATAGCCTACACTTAATACATTTTTGTATGTATTTATTGACTACTCAAACATGTCTGTTTAATTTCATTGGCTACTAGACTATTTTAGCATCAAGATTTTTTAGCTCTTTATAAATTCTGAATATTAACCCTCCCTCAAAAGACTTTTTCCCTTTCTATAGACTGTTTTTTAATTATGTTGATTGTTTCCTTTGCTGTGAATAAACTTTTAATTTGATATTATCCAATTTGTTGATTTTTGCTATTATTTCCTATTCTATTAGAATCCTGTTTGAGGAGTCTTCTCCCTGTACCTATAGCTTCAAGTATTTCCTTTTTGTTCTCTTCTAGCAATTAAAAGTATTATACCTATGTCTTTGACCTCTTTTGAATTAATCTTGTGTAAAGTGAGAGACAGAGATCTGGTTTCAGTGTTCTACGTGGGGGTGTTCAACTTTCCTATCACGTTTTGTTAAATAGACTGCCTTGTCTTCACTGTATGTTTTTCACTTCTTTGTCAAGAGTCAGATGGCTAAATTATGTGGGATTGTTTCTCTGTCTTCTGTTCTATTCCATTGGTCTATAGGTCTATTCTATGTCAGTATCATGTTTTTGTTACCATGGTTTTGTAGTATAATTTTAATTAGATATTGTAATTCCTCCAGCCTTGCTATTTTTTTGCTTATAGCTGCAGTTGTTATCCTGGGCCTTGTATGTTTTCATATGAGTTTCAGGATTAACTTTTTTCTAGCTCAGTGAATAATGTGAATTTGATAAGAATTGTAATAAATCTGTAGATTACTTTTGGTAATGTAGTCATTTTAATATTAGTGTTGGTCCCATGAACATAGATCGTCCCATTTCTAATAAATGCCTAATGGCTCTATACTTCTTAATGTGCAAATTTTTACCTTTTTAATTAGGCTGGTTCCTAGGTATTTAATTTTTGAAGCTATTGTGAATAGAATTGTTTTGAGTTCTTTCTCAGCTAGTTCATTGTAAGTATATAGGTAAGCTCTTAATTTTTATACTGATTTTGTATCCTGATACTTTGCTGACTTCATCAGCTCTAAAAGTCCTTTGATGGAGCCTTTAAGGTCTTCTAGCTATAGAGTCAGATCATCTACAAATAAGGATAAGTTGACTTCTTTTCCTATCTACATCCCTTTTACATATTTCTTTCTCTGGCCAGAAGTTCAAGTACTACATTGAATGGGAGTGGTGAGAGTGGACATCCTCTCCTCATTTCTAATTTTAGAGGAAATGCTTTCAGTCATTCCATATTCACAATTATGTTGGTTGTGGGCCTGTGAAATATATGACAAACTTTACCTCATTAAAGTATGATCTTATAGTACTTAATTTCTTGAGGACTTTTATCATGAAGAACTGTTGAATTTTGTTGAAGGGTTACTCTGCATCACTTGAGATGATCATGTGTTCTTTATTCTTGACTCTATTTATGTGTTGTATTGCATTTATTGATTTACATGTTTAGTCAAACTTGTACCTCCACAGTGAAACCAACTGGATCATGGTGTATCTTTTTAATGTGTGTTGAATTAGATTTTGCAAGAATTTCATGTTTTTGTATCTATGTTTATCAAAGATATTGGCTGGGCTGGTGAAATAGTTCAGCAGACTAAGAATCTGCTTAGGTAAACTGGAGTTCAATCCCCCATTCCAAATGCCACACCAGCCCCACCCCCGGGCGTGCTGAGCCAGCCACCAAGTCCAAGCATGGTGGCGCACAAGTGTAATCCCAGTGCTGGGGAGGCTGAAAACAAGAGAATCACGATGAGTCCAAACTGTGTACTGGGGCCCTGTATCAAATATATTAAAAAGGTATTGGTCTATAGTTTTCTTTTTTGTTTTGTCCTCATCCAGTTTTGGTGCCAGAGTGACACTGGCCTGAGAGAAGGAATCTGAAAGCATAGAATAGGTTAAAGAGCTTGAATGTTAGCTTTTCTTTAAAAATCTGATAAAATTTAGCAGTGAACCCATTTTGTTTGGGGATTTTCTTTGTTAGAAAACTTTCCATTACTGCTTCCATCTCATTGCTTGTTATTGATGTTATCGGTTTTTATGTCTTCATTCAATTTTTAAGTCACATGTTTCTAAAAATTTGTCTTTCTTCTAGATCCTCTATTTTATTAAAATATATATCTTCAAAAAAGTCCCTGATGATCTCTAGATTTCAGTGATTTCTGTTGCTACATTCTCTTGTCAACTATAATTATACTGATTTGAATCCTCTTTCTCTTTTAGTTAGTTTAACTTAGGGTTATACATCTTTAAAAAAACAAATTCATTGCTTCAGGGATCCTGTGTATTTATTATTTCTTTTCCTTCTGTTGGGTTTGGTTCTGTTTTTCTCTTGTTTTTCTAACACTCTGATATGTACCATCATGGTAATTAACTGAGATCTCTTATATTTTTGGCATAGACACTCAGCAAGCTTCACTCTTACAACAGTCTTTGCTATATGCCACATATGGTAATGTGTTGTGCATTCATTTTGATTTGATACTGGGAATGTTTTAATTTTCCCCTGATTTTCCAAATGACCCACTGTATATTCAAAAGTGAATTGTTGAATCTCCATGTGTTTGTACACATACTATGTTTTCTCTTGCTGTTGATTCCTAGTTTCATGCCATTATAATCTAATAAGATTCAAGATATTATTTCAATGCTTTGTACTTATTACAACTTGTTTCTTGGCCTAAAATATGTCCTATTTTAGAGAACAGTTTGTGAGACGCTGAAAACAACATGTATTCTATAATTGTTGGATAAAATGTTTTATATTCTGTTACGTACACTCGATCTATGGTACTCATCCTTTTTTAACGTTTTATTTTATTGGTACATTTATACATGCATAAGATAAGCATTCATCATAGGTAGTTTGCATTTGCACGTAATACATCTTGCTTCTTTTCTTCCCATTCTCCAACCTTCCCCCAGCCCTTCTTTCCTTCTTTACTTAAAAAAGCTTTGTTTCCATTTTTCTTTCTATTTTCTTTCTTGACCCTTCTTTTCTTTCTCCCATCCCCTCCCTTATCCCCCTTCTCATTTGAATATCTTCTTCCCATTTCCCAATATCCAATGTACATTTCAGTCCTTATTTACTCTTTCAGCTTCCACAACAGAGAAACCACATGGTAATTGAACATATGTGTTCAATTCATTTCACTTAAGAGCTTGGTCTCAGGTGGGGAGATAGATCAGTGCTCTAAGAACCTGACTAGCAAGCGCAAGGACCTGGGTTCGGTCCCCAATACCACATGCCATGCTGGCCCTGAAATCCCGGGCATGCCGTGCCGGCAATGGAGACTGGGTGTGGTGGTGCACACCTATAATCCCAGGGCTGGGGAGGCTGAGACAGGAGGATCACTATGAGTCTTAGCTGTGTAGTAAGACCCTGTACCAAATAAATAAATAAATGATTAGGAAAAAAAAAAGTTTGGTCTCAAGGTGCAGCCATTTAACTAGAAATATCCTGAGTTTATCCTTTATAGCACAGCAGTAATCCATTGTACAAAAAGTAATAATAATAAATAAATAAACACATCTTCTTTATCAATACATTGGTCGATGGGTATTTGGGCTGTTTATAAGACTTGACTATTACAAACTGTGCTATTATAAACATGGGTGTACACTTATTGCTGTAATATAATGCTTTTAATTATTTTGGGAAGATACAAAGAAGGGAAATAGATGAATAGAATAGACCCTCTAGTTTTAGTTCCTTGAGGAATCTCTACAGATTTCCACAAGTGGTTACACCAATTCCTCCAACAGTACAAAAGAGTCTTTTTCTCCACAGACCTTCCAGCATTTGTTACTGGTTAATATAGTGATTCTGGACGGCCCTGCTGTGGCCAAAATTCTTCCAGCCACCAGAGCATATGGTCTCATTTAGTAAACCCACCTCCTCCAATGCACAACAACAACTACTGCTAGGAAAGGGATCAGCCTTTCCCCACTGCCAGGCAGCCTCAACACTTCCTGGGTGGAGCTACACATGAACAGCAGCATCAGCAATGAGAACAGCAATGAGAAGAATGGGAGTCTGTAGCATGTCTCTTCCTCAGCCTCCATCCACAACGGAGACATGGAGAAGATGCTTCTGGGTGCTCGGCATAAATCAGGACAGAGCAGTTTGAGAAGCAGCCCTCACTGTGACAGCCCCTTGCCACAGGAGAACAGGCAGATCGTGTTTGATGTGGAGACACATACCAGCAGGGACCAGAGCTCTCAGTCAGAAAGAGAACTGGTAGAAGAAAAGAAGGAAGAGCCTTCAAAGAAAAGTGCAGACTGGGTATTGGACAGGTCTAGCAGACCTGAAAACATTCCACCAAAGGAGTTCCACTTCAGACATCCACAGCACTCCATGTCTCTGAGCATGAGAAAAAGCAGAGCCATGAAGAAGATGGCATTTTCCCCCCAGAGTTTCTGAAGGTGTTCATCCTGTCTCTCTTCCTCTCCTACATTTTGGCTTTGTAACTAGGCATCTACATCAGAAAACAACTGGGCACGCCTTCTGCCAGCACCTACCAAAGAAGGGAGAGATGCTAGAGACAATGTGGCCTGTGAAGTGGTGTCTTGTCACAGAATCTATCTGAACTTGAGATTGTCATAAGCATGACCCAACCTGCCATTGTGTTTTTACACAACCAATCCCACTAACTCTCCAATCAGTATTTTATTCAAACTCTGATGGGGCATTTTATTAACCTTATTCCCCTTTTGGATGGTAAGACACTTTAGAATTTCCTACCAGTTTACTGTTGTTTAGAAATTTGCAAGGGCATCTTTTCCTCGACCTCCACCAGCAGATGGAGGTGATATTGTCAGCAATGCTGTCATTCCCTGTTAGCACTGGAAGAATTAGACATGTGTCATCCATGGCAGAAAGTTTACTCCAGCAGCGAGGCTACCATCTCTCTCAAAACCAGATCAGGTTAGCATAAGCTTTGTTTTCCGCCACAAAGACAAGCTTCTCTGACCTTGAATTTATAGTTATTATAAAGAAAAAAAATACACCAAAGATAAGAAAAAATATCCTTGGCAATTAAGAGTTATTTTAAGCCACTTTTTTCCAAGCCTCCTGATAGAGGTTTTGACTTCATAGGAGGCAGGCTGTATAAAAGGTAGATAGGACATAGAGGAAGAGCTAACCTACACAGCAAACTTTAACACTAGTATGTTGTAATGCTGTCCTTTCTGTGATATAGTCTTTATTTCTGATAAGGATCTTCTTAGGTCTAGGCATATATAAAATTGATTTTCAGATTTGTGTGTGTGTTTGGTATTTCCATATGCTAGCTGCATGTGAAGTTTTCATGACTCTTCAATTTTTTTTTAATTTCTTCCTTTTATTCCTACAAGAAGAGATTTTGGAATGAGTTCAATTTCCAGGCTGCTTCTTTTAGGAAGCTTCAATTATACTCTGAAGGTTTTCAACTCTGAAGTCACTTCCGAGTTATTCCAAGCACTTGTGCAACTATGAAAAACACCCATGGGTGGTGGGAACAGGTGACTGAGTTCTGGGGGGGTGTTGCTTGTGTCCCCACAGGCGTCCTAAGGGCTCACTGTGCACTCTTCTCATAATGGCCCTGATGCCACGGGCCCTGGGGTTTTCATGTAGCCATATTTCAGTTATGTCTTGATCTTCCAGAACACTCATCAGATTCCTTCAGAGACAAGCCTTTTTGTTTGTTTCTAAAATGTGAAGCTTGGGGCCAGCGAGATAGCTCAAGGGACTAAGCACCTTCCTAGGCAACCACAGGGACCACTGCTCATCCCTGACACCACAGGCGATGCTGGCCCTGCCCCCACCCCCAGGTGTGCTGAGTGGGCCACAAAGTCTGGGCCACAGAGTCTGAGTATGGTGACACAAGCCTATAATCACAGTGCTGGAGAAGCACACTATAGCCTCTCCAGGAAGAACACTACAAGTCCAAGCTATGTAGTAAGAATCTATGCCAAATACATATAAATCAATAAATAAATAAATAGCTTTCTGATTTTCTTTTATTTCTAGAATATGAAGTCTAAATAATTTTAGATATCTTATTGTACTTTGTTCTTGTCTTACTCTTAAACCTGGTAAGACTTGATTTGCCTTCTGTTTATGTCAAGAGTTCACACTGGAATTTTTCTGGAAAGAAAACAAACTTTTTGAAAAGTCTGGATAAGACTGGGAAGGCTGGTAAAGTCAAGAGCATCATAGAGCTGTGCAGAGATGCTGTAATATGCAACTTGTATTCAATTGCTATTCTAGGAGAGAAGAGTAAAATTATACTTTGAGTAAGAACAACTTTTTCTAGGCAGTACATTGTACTCTTTTTAAATTCACTAGCAATTTTAATCAGTAGTGCCATTGAACTTTGGATATGCTCATAACTTTTTTCTTCCAACATGGAAAACAAATTTACTTTTGCCCCATTTCTTAAAATATCTGTAAAATTGTAGAATGTTAACTAAAAGTAACTATATCATCACATTAGGATTCACTGTAAGGTGAACTCATGCAGCGCTTATTGATAGGACTAGCGTATGCACCAGATGTTTATTCGGTACCTAGGCTTTTGTTGCATGAAAGAGATTGATGGGAAAGGCCATCAACAGTTAACAGCTGAAATTCTAAGATTAATGTTTAAAAAGCTTTACACCTGTCCACAGTTTGGGGATGAAAAGACAGGCTCTTTTCTTATGTCTGATGAGAACTGGCTTAAGATGTTCATATGACAACTACAACATGTCACACTGATTAAGTACAAACATTGACAATACAAAGGTAGATTGAAGACTCAGCCAGGGAGGCAAATTTCTAAATGAATCAGTGGTTGAAATAATTGGAATTAGCTGAGGAAAAGTGATGATGCATTTTTCATCTATTTAGAGTGCTGTATCATTACATACAATTTACAATACATGTATGCCTTGTAGCTATAAA
>NW_004524647.1:2115449-2118902 GCF_000260255.1 Octodon degus
GAAGAATATATGCAGTGTATTATTTGTTGAAACTGTACTTCCGATTTGATTTGAAACTGTCTCATTGCTATATGTTTATCAATAAAACTGTAGAAAAAAAAGAAAAAGAAATTGATTATTGAATCTACAAATCCTTCGGTAGAGTTTTGGGGGTCTTCTATGTAGAGATCATGTCATTCACAAATATTGATAATTTCACTTCTCCTTTTCCTACCTTTATTCCTTTTATTTGTTTCTCATCGAATTACTCTGGAAAATATTTCCACAACTACATTGAATAAAATTAGTGACAGTAGCCATTCTTGTTTTGGTCTTGGTTTAAGAGAAAAAGTATTCTGTTTTTGTCCATTTAGTATGATGTTGGCTGTTGGCTTATCATAGATGACTTTTATCATGTTAAGATAAAGACCATCTATTCCAATTTTCTGTAGATTTATTTTTTATCATGATGGGTATTGTCCTTTGTTAAAAGCTTTTTCTACATCTATTGAGATGATCATATGGATTTTGTACTTGACCCTGTTAATAGGATGCATTACCTTTATTGATTTGTGTATGTGGAACCATCACTACATCCCTAGGATGAATCCCACTTGATCATAGTGAATGATCTCCATGATGATCTGTGTCATTTTCCAATATGTGAATGAATTTGGGAGCATTGCTTCCCTCTTGTGTTAAACAGCTTCAGCAGTAGCATCATCAAGACTTCTCTAGATTTCATGTAAAATCTAGCAGTGAATACATTATGGCCTGAGCTTTTTTGTTGATAGCTTTTTAATTACATCTTCAATTTCATTGACTGATATTGGCTTATTTAAAATTTTTATATATTCTTGATTCAGGCTTGGTCACTCATATGTATCTAAGAATCTGTTTATTTCTTCTGTGTTTTCCACCTTATAAGAATACAGGCTCTCCAAGTAGGTATTGATAATCTTCTGTATTTCTTCTGAATCTATTGGGATTTCATTCTTTTCACGTCTAACTGCATGGATTTATGCCTTTTCTTTTTTATATAAGATTGGCTAAGAGTTTGTCCATTTAATCTTTGAAAGAACCAACTCTTCTATTTATTGATTCTTTGTATTGTTTATTAGGTTCCATTGCATTAGCTCTAATTTTTACAATTTCCACCCACATATGAATTTTGTACTTTAATTGATCTTTTTTTTCTAGAATCTTGAGATTCATAGGTTATTGAGCTCACTGTTTTTCTCATATAGGAATTTGCTGCTATACATTACCCTCATAAGACTGCTTTCATTCCTTCCCATATTCCCTGATGTGTAGATTGGCATTATCATTTAATTGTATAAACTGTCTAATATCTTCTTTGACTTCATCTATGACCCACTGGTTGCTCAGGACAGTGCTATTTAATTTCCATATGCTTATGAAGTTCTTGTGGTTCATTTTGCTAATGATTTCCAATTTCACTGCACTGTGGCCTTAGAATATACATGGCATAATTTCAATTCATTTGCATTTATCTAAGCATAGTCTATGAGATAGGATATGGTCTATTTTGGAGAACATACCACATGCAGAAGAGAGGAATGTACATTGTGATGTAGTGGGTAAAATACTCTCTAGACGTCTACTAAATCCATTTGTTCAAAAGTTTGATTTAGTTCTGATTTTCTTTGTTGATTTTTTTGTCTAGTTGACCTGTCTATTTGTGACAGTGGGATGTTGAATTTCCCCATTACAAATGTACTAGGGCTTATTTGATTTTGCATATACATTAATATTTGTTTTATATAGTTGGTTATATGGTATTTGGTACATATATATTTATGATTACTACTTTTCCTCTGGGATTGTTTCTTTTAAAAGGATGTAGTGACCTTTTCTCTGTTAATCAGCTATGGCTTGATACCCACTTCATCTGCAAATAGAATAACTGCCCCTATTTTCTTCCAGATTCCTATTACATGGACTATTGCTTTCCATCCTTTGACTTTCAATTTATGAATTGCATTTTGAGTTAAATGTGTTTCTTGTATGCAGCATATTATTGGATCCCACATCTTGATCCATTCTGCCAATCTTTTTGTTTTGATTAGTGAATTGCGGCCATTCACCTTGATGATTATGGCTAATATGTATTGACTTATCCTCATCATGTTATTTTAAACTTGAAGCCTTTATGTTGAAGTGGATGCCACTTGAAGATATACTCATAAGTGAAATAAACCAGCCACACATGTGTAAATATCATATAGTTCCCCTAGTATAAGAACTCAAAAGAAGAAATACATATAGAAAGGTACAATACAGCTCAAAGGAAAGCAAGAACTCGAGGCCTAACTAAATAAGAGAGGGAAAGGAGAAGAGCTAGGAAACATGACAGTGGCAAGCCATACAGTTATATATAGAAGATGGTTAAGGCAATGATCCTGAGAATCTTCAGAAGATTTTTGAATATAGCAGTTAACTGGAAAAATTCTCACCCTGACTAACTATATATACTGATACCTGTGAACTAAGCAACTGCACTAAAGATGCAATTTGTAATAGTAGTTTCATGCTTGGAGTGCCTGTCATTCCGGTCTTCTGAATATGGGCTGCTTGTCATGACATGCCAGTTGCTTGTGTGCTGTCTCTTGGTTAGATGATTGTTCAAAAAGAAGCGAGTGGTGAATGAAGGCAGGAGACAGGAAAAGGCATATTGTGGGACTGTCCTGCTTCAAGGTTGCATATGGTGAGATTTCTGGACTTATGTGTAAACATAAGAATTATATAATTCTTTATGCCTATTTTTAAAATATATTCTAATTTTTAAATGTTTTTCATCATATTCTTTAGGGACTTAAAGATCAACATATCAATACTTGATAAAAAATACCTGCTCCATGTTATGCCTAAGATGTTTGATATTCAGACAGATAGTGGGGTTAAGCTGAACAGCCTAGGTTGTATGGTAATAACAATAAGCTTCTCTTCTGGATGGTTAACAACCTAAGTTTGCAGACCAAAATTAGATAAACAGGAGGGCCACAAGGAAAGCCAACATGTTGGCCCTAGCCTTCCAAGGTCAATTAAGACTCAGGACATATGAGAACTTGTACCGTAATGTCACTTAACTCAGTAGTGTTCCAATCAAGGAGATCATGGGGCCAAAGAGGAAAGTGGTCAATGATGTAGGGTGTGCCTAAGGAGCCTCACATAGAGAGAAAACATTTTTTCAGGCTTTCACAAAGAGCACATTGGCTAAGCAATGGCCGTGACTCATCCACATGGCTGACACTGACAAAGGTTCTACAAGCTGAGGTACAGGATCTCAGGATAAGTCCTGAGCAGATTTCACTGACCTTATCAGATCCAAAAGCTACAACTCTTGTTGCATAAGTCTTGCTTTATCTTGGTCTTGACTATCCAGCAGAAAAGTATAAAAATGAAGTATAAGAAGTAAAGCCATGGTATTATGTTGAACTGTAGGGGACTCAC
>NW_004524647.1:2119002-2123920 GCF_000260255.1 Octodon degus
AAGCATACAGAATTCCAAATAACTTCAACCCAATTAAAAACACACCAAGACATATAATAGACAAGATCCCAGAAATCCAGCTAAGAACAATATACTGAAAGCTGCTAGAGAAAAGAAACAGATCACATTTAAAGGAAAACTCATCAGAATAACGGCCAACTTCTCTTCACAAACCATGAAGGCAAGAACAGCATGGAGCAGAGTACTTCAGGTCCTCTAAGAAAAAAATTCCACCCCGGACTACTATACCCTGAAAAACTCTCTTTCACATTCGATGGAGAAGTAAAATGCTTCCATGACAAAAAACAGCTAAAGAATTTCAGGATGACAAAGCTAACACTATGCAGACTACTGAAAGATATTCGAGAGAGGGACCAAAATGATCAGAACTCCAAGAATGAGAACACAAGGAACACACTAAATATGGCAAATAATTAAACACAGAAGAAAATGGAAAAAGGAGTAAAAAAACAACAGGTAAATGACATGGCAATCGTAAGTCAATATGTCTCAATTATAACCATTAATGTAAATGTACTCATTCACCAATTAAAAGAAACAGACTGGCATAGTAGATTAGGAAACAAAATCAAACAATATGCTGTATAGAAGAAGCACACTTAACTCATAAAGACATTCCTAGGCTGAAAATCAAAGGATGGAAAATAACACTACATGACCCAGCACCTCAGAAAGAAGCAGGGGTAGCAATCCTGTTCTCAAACAGCCTCAACTTGAAACCAAAAGTGATCAAACGAAGTAAAGAAGGCCACTATATACTAGTTAGGGGAAAAATTCAAGAGGAAGAGGTAACACTCATAAATATTTACACACCAAACATGGGATCACCCAACGATATAAGACAAAGCTTAATGGACATGAAAAATCTTATATCTAATACCACACTTAAAAGGAGACCTTAACACACACTTTTCACAAAGAGACAGGTCAAGCAGACAAAACTTAGCAAAGAAGTAGTAAAACTGAAAAAGAGCTTGAAACAAATGGACTTCGCAGACATATACAGAGTGTTCCATTCAAAAAGAGCTGAATACACACCTTTTTCAGCTGCACGTGGGTAATTTTCTAAAATAGACCACATACTAGTCCATAGGTCATTCTTAAGTATATGCAAGGAAACAGAAATTATCCCATGCATATTATCTGATGACAGGGCAATGAAACTGGAAATAAATGACAAAAGAAACCAGAAAATACCCATAAATGCATGGAAATTAAACAACACTCTACTTAGCAACCAATGGGTCACAGATGAAATTAAACAAGAAATTCAACAATATCTACAATTCAATGAAAATTCAAACACAACATATCAGAACTTATGGGATGCGATGAAAGCAGTTCTCAGAGGGAAATTTATAGCTGTAAACTCACACATTAGGAAAATGCAATGGGAACAAATAAACACCCCAACGTTGCACCTCTACCATAAAGACAATGAAGAGCAAACCAAACCAAAGCCCAAACTAGGGGAGAAATCATAAAGATTAGAGCAGAAATAATTCAATTGAGATGAAAAAAACAGTTCAAAGAATGAAAGAATCAAAAAGCTGCTTCCTCGAAAGATTAAATAAAATCAATATGCCCCTAGCTAACCTCATCAAAAAGAGGAAAGAAAATATTTAAATACAAGCAATAAGGACTAAAAAGGGTGTAATTATCACAGACCTAGTGGAAATTCAGAAGATTATCAATAGCTACTTTGAAAATCTTTACTCTCACACAATAGAAGATACAGAAGAAATAGACAGATTTCTAGAAAGGTACAAATTACCAAAACTGAATCAAGAAGATATAACAACTCTCAATAACCCAATAACAGCCAGTGAAATAGGAAATGAAATAAAAAAAAAAAAACCTACCGACAAAGAAAAGTCCAGGTCCTGATGGATTCACAGCTGAATTCTACAAGAAATTTATAGAACTTATAATCCCCATACTCCACAAACTCTTCAATGAAATTAAAAATGAAGCAATCCTCCCAAAATCATTCTGTGAGGCAAGTATTATACTGATACCAAAACCAGGGAAAGACACAAGTAAGAAAGAAAACTACAAGCCAAACTCCCTCATGAGCATAGATGCAAAAATCCTCAATAAAATCCTAGCAAATAGAATGCAGCAAATCATCAAGAAGATTATACACCATGACCATGTAGGATTCATACCAAGCATCTAAGGATGGTTCAATATTCAAAAATCTATAAATGTAATACACTATATCACTAGAGCAAAAATGAAAAACCACATGATCATCTCCATTGATGCAGAAAAGGCTTTTTACAAAGTCTAACACTCATTCATGTTCAAAGTCCTACAGAAAATTGGAATAGATGACCTCTACTTCAATATGATAAAAGCCAACTATGACAAACCAATGGCTAACATAATTCTGAATGGAGAAATACTGAAATTAACTCTCAGATATACAAGACAAGGATGTCCTCTATCACCACTCCTATTCAATATAGTTCTGGAATCACTAACTAGAGCCATTAGACAAGAGAGAGAAACAAAAGGAATAAGAATAGGTAAAGAAGAAGTTAAGCTATCATTATTTGTAGATGACATGATACTTTACTTGGAAGACACAAAAACTCTACCAAGAAGCTAACAGAATTGATATACAAATTCAGTAGCATAGCAGGATACAAAGTCAATAAGAAACATCAATAGTATTTCTCTACACAGATAATAAACACATTGAGAGTTAAATTAGAGAAATAATACCTTTTACATTAGCACCACGGAAAATGAAATATCTTTGAATCAATCTACTCAAGGAAGTCAAAGGTCTTTTCAAGGAAAATTATAATATTCTGAAAAAAGGGATTATAAGGATTTCAGAAAATGGAAAGGTATTCCCTGCTCCTGGATAGGAAGAACCAACAATGTGAAGATAGCCATACTCCCAAAATTACTGTACAGACTTAATGCAATCCCTATCAAAACACCACCAACATACCTCACAGACCTAGAGAAATCTTTCCTAAAATTTATTTGGAACTACAAAAGACCTATAGTAGCAAAGGCTATCCTGCGCAACAAAGACAAGGCAGGAGGCGTTACAATTGCTGACTTGAAATTATACTACAAAACTACAAAGTGATAAAATCAGCCTGGTACTGGCAACAACATAGACATGCTGATCAATAGCATAGATTAAAAGATGCAGAAACCTCTATGAACACATTCAGTCACCTGATCTTCAAAAAAGGGTCCAAACATGCCTACTGGAGAAAGACAGTCTCTTTAACAAATTGTGCTGGAAAACTGGCTCCCTACATACCAAAAACTAAAACTTGACCCAAGTCTATCACCATTCAATAAGCTAAAGTCAAAATGGATTAAAGATCTAAACATTAAAACAGAAACACTAAATCTCTTGGAAGAGAAAGTAAGAGGAACTCTTAAAGACATAAGTGTAGGCAAAGAGTTCAGGAACAAAAAATCAAATTGCAAGGGTAACACTTGAAAGAATTGACAACTGGGAGTTCCTCTTATTGAGAAGTTTTTGCACTTCAAAAGAAATACCAGTAGAGTGAAAAGACAACCCCTATCAGGATAGCCTTTGCTATTATAGGTCTTTTGTAGTTCCAAATAAATTTTAGGAAAGATTTCTCTAGGTCTGTGAGGTATGTTGGTGGTGTTTTGATAGGGATTGCATTTGGAAAAAATCTTAACTTATAAGCACTCAGACAAAGGTCTACTCTCTAGAATTTATAAAGAACTGAAAAGCATGAGGGCCCCAAAATTTAAATACCCAATCAAAAAATAGGCATCTGAGATGAATACACACTTCTCAGAGGATGAAATTAAAGACGTAAATAAATGTATGAAAAAAATGTTCCACATCATTAGCCATCTGTGAAATGCAAGTTAAAACAACACTGTGATACCATCTCACCCCAGGGAGAATGGCTATTATAAACAAATCAGCCAACAATGAATGTTGGAGAGGCTGTGGGGAAAAAGGAACACTTCTCTACTGCTGAGGGGAATGTAGACTGGAGCAACCATTATTGAAATCCATGTGGAGACTCCTTAAAAAAGTAGGACTGGAAATCCCATTGAAACCAGCTATTCCTCTACTGGAAATTTTCCCATAGGAACTGAAAACATCATATCATAGTGATATATGTGTACCTATGTTTTTAGCAGCACAATTTGTGATAGCCAAATCTTGGAAACAACTAAGATGTCCATCACCTGAGGAATGGATGAAAAAGATGTGGTATTTTTATACAATGGAGTACTACTCAGCTATAAAGTATGACAAACCCAAAGCCTTGATATATAAGTGGATGCAACTTGAAGTTATACTCATAAGTGAAATAAAGCAGACCCACAAGTGTAAATATCATATAGTCTCTCTAGTATAAGAACTCAAAGGAAGAAATAAAAATAGAAAGGCATAACACAATTAAAAGGAAGATGTGAACTTGAGGATTAGTTAACAACGAGAGGGCAAGGAGAAAAGCTAGAAAACATGACAGGGGCAAAGTCATACATTTATATACACAAGATGGGTAAGGCAATGGTCCTGAGAATCTTCAGCATGTTTTTCAAAATAGCAGTTTATTGGTAGGTTTCTCACCCTGACTATATATGCTGATACCTTTGAACTAAGGAACTACACTGAAGAAAGCAATGTGTAATGGTAGGGTCATGCTTGGAATGCCCATCATTCTGGTCTTCTAATTACATACTGCTTGTCATGACATACCAATTACAGTCATACTGTCAATTTTTTTTAAAAAGGGTAATAAATGAAAACATGAGACAAAAATGTCACAGGACTGTGCTGCTACAAGGCTGTATATTGTTAGATTTCTAAATTTCTGTGTAAAAATATGTAAATGCTTATTCTTATTTTTTAATATTTTTTATCTTTTTA
>NW_004524647.1:2124020-2125445 GCF_000260255.1 Octodon degus
GAAAAAATCATGAAAAATAAGTACTCAGACAAAGGTCTGCTCTCTAGAATTTATAAAGAACTAAAAAACACTAGGGCCCCAAAATTTAAAGATCCAGTCCAGAAATGGGCATCTGAGATGGACACACACTTCTCAGAGAATGAAATTAAAGAAGGAAATGAATATATGAAAAAATGCTCCACATCACTAGCCATCTGTGAAATGCAATTTAAAACAACATTGAGATATCATCTCACCCCAGAAAGAATGGCTATCATAAAGAAATCAACCAACAACAAATGTCGGAGAGGCTGTGAGGAAAAAGGAACCCTTCACCACTGCTGGTGGGAATGTAGACTGGTGCAACCGTTATGGAAATCAGTGTGGAGACTCCTTTGAAAACTTGGACTGGAAATCTGATGTAATCCAGTTGCTTCTCTACTGAGAATCTTCCTGGAGGATCTGAAAACATATCATAGTCATATATGTGTGCCTATGTTTATAGCAGCACAATTTGTGATCATCAAATCTTAGAAATAAACAAGATGCCCATCACCTGAGGAATGGATGAGAAACATGTGGTATATTTATACAATGGAGTATTACTCAGCTATGAAAAATGATAAACTAGAAGCCTTTATATATAAGTGGATGCCACTTGAAGATATACTCATAAGTGAAATAAACCAGAAACAAATGTGTAAATATCATATATTTTCCCTAGGATAAGAACTCAAAAGGAAAAATACAAATGGAAAGATATAATATAACTGAAAGGAAAGCAAGAACTTCAGGACAAGACAATGATAGAGAGCAAAGAGAAGAGCTAGGAAACATGACAGTGGCAAGCCATACCGTTATATATAGAAGATGGGTAAGGTACTGATCCTGAGAATATCCAGAAGATTTTTGAATCTAGCAGTTAATTGGAATGATTCTCACCCTGACTAACTATATATACTGACACCTGTGAACTAAGCAACTGCACTGAAGATGGTAATGTGTAATAGTAGTTTCATGCTTGGAGTGCCTGTCATTCTGGTCTTCTGAATACGGGCTGCTTGTCATGACATGCCAGTTGCTGCCGTGCTGTCTCTCGGGTAGATGATTGTTCAAAAAGAAGGGGGTGGTGAATGAAGGCAGGAGACAGGAAGAGAAATGTTCTGGGACTGTCCTGCTTCAAGGTTGTATATGGTAAGATTTGTGGACTTATATGTAAACATCAGAAGTATATAATTCTTTATGCCTATTTTTTAAAATATATTCTAACTTTTAAATGTTTTTCATCATATTCTGTAGGGACTTAAAGTTCAACATATCAATATTTGATGAAAAATACCTGTTTCATGTTATGCCTAAGATGTTTGATATTCAGACAGATAGTGAGGTTAAGCTTAACAGCCTAGGTTGTATGGTAATAACAATAAGCTTGTTTTCTTGAGGGTC
>NW_004524647.1:2125822-2128148 GCF_000260255.1 Octodon degus
ATGGAAAATACCTGTTCCATGTTATGTCTAAGATGTTTGATATTCAGACATATAGTGAGGTTACGCTCAAATACCTATGTAAGAGGGTAATAATATCATTAAGCTTCTCTTCTGGAGGGTTAACTACTTACATTTGCAGACCAAAAATTAAAGAAAAAGAAGGGCTACAAGGACAGCCAACATTTTGGCCCTAGCCTTTCAAGGTCAGTAAGTGCTCAGGAAATAGGAGAATCTGTACTATAACATCCTGTAACTCAATTGTATCCCAAATTTTTTGATCAAGGAGATTATGGGACCACAGAGGAAAGTGATCAATGATGTAGAGTGTGCCTAAGGAGAGTCACATGGAGAGAAATCATTCTCTCAAGCTTTCACAGAGAGCAAATTGGTCAAGTAATGGCCCTGACTCATCCACATGGCTGACTAACAAAAAAATCTACAAAGTGAGGTACAGGGTTTCAGGTTAAATCCTGAGAGGATTTGACTGGCCTTATCAGATACAAAAATTACATTTCTTGTTATAAATGTCTTTGTCTTTCTTTGTCTTAACCATCTGGCAAAAAAGTATGAAAATGAAGTATAAAAGGCAAAACCATACTAATATGATGGAGCTGTAAAAGGCTCAAGTCAACAACTTCGGACATTGAGAATCTTATAGAAAACCCACTACTATTATGGACTATTGGACTATATAGGGATATTTTGCTGAATTCATGCATCTACAGTATTTAAATGACAATGGAATGCCCTTCCCTGACAAAACTAATCAAAAAAGGGGGATACAAACGAATGACCATTTTGTATCTCTATACTCAAAGTAGTTCAGATAAATATGCAGCTCCTTTCTCTTAATTAAATGAATAGAGAGGGTTGTTCTAATAGTGCTTGAGACAGGAGATCAGGTCTGCATCTTGCACAATGACTAACCACTAAAACAACAATATGTAATGTATTAATTATTGAAATGTGCTAGTAATCAGTTGTGAAACTGTCTCATGGGTAATTGTTTCTCAATAAAAATATTTTTTTTCAAAAATGACAAAGAGAAAAGGAAGAAAGCAGTCATTCTTTCTGGGGTGAGATGTAATGTCAGCTGTTTTAATTTGCATTTCTTGAATAAGCAGTGATATTGAAAATTTTTTCATATACTTATTTGTCATGTCCACTTCTGAGAACTGTCTACTCATTTCAGATGCCCATTTTTGCACTAGATCTTTAAATTTGAGGGAATCTGATTTTTTTCAATTTATATATTCTATATAGTAGCCACTTGTCTAGAAAACAGCTGGCAAAAAATCTTCCACATTATGGGTTGTCTCTGTTTTCTCAATGGTTTGTTTTGCTGTGCAAAAATTTTCCAATAATATAAGACTCCAGTTGTCGATTATTTTGAATATTTCCCATGGAACTGGAATTTTGTTCATAAAGTATTGGTTTACACCTATGTCTTCAAGAATTCTGCCCATTCTATTTTCCAGAAAATTTGGTGTTTTGATCTCTAATCCATTTCAATTTTAGTTTAGTGTGTGGAGAAAGATATGGGCCTAGTTTTAATCTTCAGCACGTAGAAAGCCAATTTTTATAGCATCATTCATTAAAGAGGCTCTCTTTCTTCCAGTTAACATGTTTGGCTCCTTTATCAAACACAAATTGGCTGGTTAGACTTGAAGTTGTTTCTGCATCTTCTAATCTGTTCCACTGATCCTTGGATCTGTTTTTTTTTTTAATATCATACTTTTTATCATAACACAGTAGTATTAGTTGAAGTCATTAATTCTCATGCCCCCTGCCTTGTATTTGTAGCCTAAAATTTCTTTTGCTATTCTAGGTTTCTTATGATTCCAAATGAATCTGAGGAATGTTATCTCGAATTCTGTGAGATACAGAAGTTCTGTGAGAATTCGAAGTTTGATGACAAGTACATTGAATCTGTATAACTGTTTTGTAATTATAATCATTTTCACTATCCTACCAAAGAGCAAGAGACATATTTCCATTTTCTGTTACTTTCTTTTGTCTCCTTTTTCAGAATACAAAGTTATTGACGTAAAGGTCTTTTACTTCCTTTGTTAGATTGATTCCTAAATCTCTCTCTCTCTCTCTCTCTCTCTCTCTCTCTCTCTCTCTCTCTCTTCCCTAACCCTAACTCTCTCTCAATGCTATTGTGAAAGGAGATATTTCCCTAAGTTTTCTCTCATTGCATTTGTTAGTCATATACAAGAATGCTATGGATGTTTACATGTTTATATTGTATCCAGCTATGCTATTGAAATTGATTATTGAGTACCTCCCCACCCTCCCGCCAAGTAGGAATTTCTGCCGACTT
>NW_004524647.1:2135266-2142324 GCF_000260255.1 Octodon degus
TGTATTCAAAATGGTTAGGATAGATACATAGTTACATTCTCTTAATGAATAGAGGGATTTGTTCTAATGGTGTTTGTAAATAGGATATCATGTCCACATCTTGTACAGCAATTAACTACTAGGAATAATGTATGCAATGTGTTAATTGTTGAAACTGTCCTACCAATTTGGTTTGAAACTGTCTCATTGCTATTTGTTTATCAATAAAATTATGGAGAAAAAAAAGAAAGAAAGAAAGCATGTCTCTGCTGTCACTGGTAGGTGATATAGTGAGAGGAGAGCCCAGGTCCAAATTGATTTATCACAACAAGCCACCTATAGCTTTATGGCAGAATAGCAGATAATCCCAGCAAGTCTGCACCCTGCCCAGTTCAGGCTGGCTTCTGGCTGTGAGCTGGAAACCTAATACTCTGTGCTCCTTCTGTCAACCTGAACTTGGCTCCCTGCTGAGTTTAATGCAGCAGCTCCACTCTCATGGGTTTAATGCAGCAGCTCTATTCTGACACTGGAGCCGCTAGGTGGAGCTGGCCCATAGGTGTTATGAGTTCTGAGCTCATTTGGTCCCTGTCCAAGACGGCTATCAGTCAATCACCCTCTTGTGGGTGACATGTGAACCTAAATCTCTCACCACCCACTAAAGTATGCTGTGTTCACTGCTCTGTTTCACTGGTATGTTTCTCTGTGGAGGCTTCTGAGGTCCCCAGTAGTCACCCTGTGCCTGCAGGTTTGAGCCACCCCTCCCACACAGTCAGTCTATACCTAGGGAGAAAGTTCCACCTTCCATCTCCTTCATATTCATTGACATCTCTTCTCTTTCTGTGTGCACTGCAGATCCTTCCTGGGACCTGGAAACCGACCTCCCTCCTTTTTTTTTTCTCACATTGCTATATTCCAGCATGTGAACACCAAATCTGAGAGAAGTTTTTTCTCTGCTCCTCATCACTCCACCATCTGCCTGGAAGTGTTGTGTACTTGAAATCTGATGTTTCTTTGTTGACTTTATTTTTTGTGGGGAATCTGGGTGATCTATGTATTTTTGAAAGTGGAGTATTGAAGTCTGACATTATTAGTTTTTGTTTTATATAAATGCATGCAGATATATATATATATATATATATATATATCTTTTCTTTGTGATTTTTTTCCTTTATCAGTACATAGTAGTCTTCTTTGTGTCTTCTAATTTTGTCTTGAGGTTTTGTCAAACCTGAGTATAGACACTCCTGAGTGCTTTTGAATTCTATTTGCTTGTACTATTGCTTTCTATTCTTTCACTTTGTTTGTATATGTCTTTGCTGATGAGGGGTATTTCTTGCAAGTAGTAAATAGTTGGCTCTTGTTCTAAATCCACTCTGCCAGCCTTTGTCTTTAACTGGAAAATTAAGATCATTTGCATTCATAGTTATTGTAGAAGATATTTTATGGTTATTATTTTCAAACTGCACTAATTATTGTCTTTTTTGTTCTTGTTCTAATGTTTAATTTCTTTCTATTTATCAGTCACTTATCTGCTTTTCTGCTTCAATGTGTGTGATTCCTATAAGCATCTTTTATAATTCTGGCTTGCTAGCTATAAATTCCTTTAGTTTTACTTATCTTAGAAGATTATTGGGCTGGCCAAACAGCTCAGAGAATTAAAGTGCCTGCAAACAGGCACTGGGGCTGGGGTTTCAATCCCCAGGCCTGTAGTGCCAGCTGCGCCCCTGGGGCATGCTGAGAAGGCAAGCGAGACTAGGTGGCATGCACCTGTAATCCCAGCTCTTGGGAGACTGTAAACAGGTGGATCACTAGGAGTCTGATCTAGTAGTGAGCCTCTGAACACCCTAGACCCTTCCCTAAAAAATACAAAAAAGGAAAAAATGATTATTATTTCTACTTGATTTTGAAGGAGACTTTTGGTAGGCAAAAGTGATCTAAGTTGGCAGGATCTTTTTTCAAGGTTTGAAATACATAATTGTGTGCCCTCCTGGCTGTTGGAGTCTCTACGGAGCAGCCTGCAGCTAATATGTTGGGTTTGCCACTGTGAATAATGGCCTTTCTCTCTTTCAGACTTTATTTACTCTTTCAGTTCTCATACAAGCAAGATTATACAATGTTTGTATATCTGGGTATGATTTATCTCACTTTCCAATACAGTCTCAAGTTGCATCCATTTACCTATGAAAACCTCCAATTTTTTTTTTATAGTTGAGTAATACCCCACTGTGAAAAAATATCACATCTTTTTTATCCATTCCTCAGTTGTGGTCATTTTGATTGTTTCCAAGGCATAACTATGACAAGTGGTGCTGCTGTAAACATGGGTCCACATGCGTCACTGTGGTCTGATGTTCTCAGTTCTTTTGGAAAAATATCTAGGAGGGGAACAGTTGGCTTGAGTGGGATCTCCAGTCCCAGCTTTTTGAGGAATCTCAATGAGAGAGAAATTAGGGATTCCAGGGCTTTTACAATAAAACCCCCTAAAAAGATAAATACTTATGAATCAATCTCAGAAAGTAAATAAAAGATTAATATAGTAAAAATTATAGTACTCTGAAAAAAAGATTCAAGAAGATTTCAGAAAATGGAAAGATAGTCCTTGCTCTTGGATAGAGAACCAACAGTGTGAAAATGGCCATACTGCCAAAATTGTCACACAGATTAAAAGCAATTCTGATTAAAACACCATTAGTATTTCTCATAGATCTAGAGAAAATATTCCTAAAATTTGAGAGACCTAGAATAGCATCTGTAGTTCTCCTAGCCAAACATAGGCAACAAAGGAAAGGCAGGAGACATTACAATCCTTGACTTGAAAGTATACTACAAAGCTACTGTGATAAAAATCATCATGACACTTGCAAAAATAGACCTGAGAATCAATGGAACAGATTAAAAGATGCAGACACACCTATGAACACACTCAGCCATCTTACCTTTTTTTTTTTTTTTCAGCTATCTTACCTTTGACAAAGGGACTAAACATGTTTACTGGCATTTCTCTCTGAAGCTTTCAGTATTCTCGCCTTGTTCTGTACTATTCTAATTGTAGAATAATGTGGCATGGGTAAGTTCATTTCCGATCATGCCTCTCTGGGGTTCTATATAATGATTATTTGATGCGTTATTAGATGCAAGGCAAAAAAAAAAAAGATTAGATGCAAAGGAGTGTACTGTTACCATTTTAAAAGGAAAGAAGTACAGAGTGGGTGACTTACACACAATAAGAGCTGGGGACGTGCTAAACTATATGTTTAAATTTACTGAGAAGCTAAATTCCCTCCAGCTGAGTGATGAAGAAAGTAGTTTGTTTATGGCAGATGACCTGGTATCTGCAGATCAATCAGGAATGGAAAATGTCAACCCTGTGGAGACTTTGCAGGCAACCCTGGTTCATGTACTAAGGACCTGAATAACAAAACACCATCCAAATGAGGCCTCTGTTATTTAAAAAACTTATTCTAAAATTACCATATCTTCAATCTTTAAATAGCATACACTCTGAGTCTCTTGGCCTTTACATTTTATCCTTAAGGCCTTTGTTAGAGCCGGCCAAATAGATCAGCCGGTTAAAGTACCTGCAAGCAGGCTCAAGGGTGAGGGTTCAATCCCTGGGCCTGCTGTGCTAGCCCCACCCCTGGGGCATGCCAAGACGATGATTAAGACTGGGCCCCATCATTAGCAGACCATATAGTTGGGAGTCCAATTACTCAATTAAAAAACTTAAGAGTAATGGATTTAAGTGAAACCTCGAGTTGCAAGGATAAAATGGTATCATTTAATTACCAAAGACAAGGTGCCTGTAATTAGTGTCATGCACTGCTGCAGCAGAACAATGATCAGAATGATCTGACCCACATAGACCTACAGCACTGAGTGATAAGCCAAATGTTACTAAAAGGAAAATAGATATGACACTTATTAAGGTTGTACTAGATTTATGTGATTAAAAATTTCAATATGTTGTAAAATCTATTTAAAAAAAAAAAAGACTGGGTGTGGTGGGTGTCTGTAATCCCACCTCTTGGAAGGCTGTAAACAGGCAGATCATGAGTCCAATCTAGTAGTGAGACCTTGAACACTCTGTAGACCCCTCCGCCCCAAAAGAAAAAGGCCTTTGTTTATTTGAACATGAACTGAAACAAATTGTATGTTTTGTGCTAAAATGCTTATTTATATGTGTGTATCATATATGGAGAAAGAAATGACCTTTAAGATAATACAAGATTGTAGGCTATCTCTATAATCAAGCTACAGCTTTTGGATTGACAACACTGCAGTCATGATTAGATATTGATCACATCTTGCCAATAGACCAATCAGCTGTGTTGCACTTAAACTGGAGAAGTTACAATGAATTATAGCCACACTGCATGTTAGAGTTTCTCATCTGCCAAAACCAAAAACCATTTTCATCTTCCTGTAGTATAAATATAATGCACAATCATAAGTATAAGACTTAGAAATCAGTCCTTTATGGTAGATGTGCTATTGAAGTTTGGAAGTCTTGCTGTTACCAAAAGACTTACGTCTGTTTCTTGTACATTTGGGTTGCTAGGAGAACTCCATGTTTGTATATTACTCTGCCACTGCTAAACTTGATGATTCTGGGCAGGTTAGTTGGTTGTTAAATGAAAATTGGTAGTATCCCCAGTGCCCCACATCTCAGTGATACTAAAAATGTCTACTAAAGCATCTTTGTCACTGGGGGGATCAGCACCATGTAAATAATATAAAAAATGTATTATAATTATTCATAATAATACTCTGCTAGTTCCAATCATTTCTAGGAAGGCATTTCATATGTGCAGGGTATCCCGATACACATATTCAGAGTTTATGAATACACCAAATACATAGTATGTGTGCATAGTACGTATGGACTAGCTATACATTAGTAAATTTCTTCACAATATTTTACACTGTGAAGAATTTTCTCATACAATATACTTAAAGCTAGAGGTGTCAGAAGATGCAAATTAGATGTATTTTACCTGTTGATGACTACATAACCATTGCTTTAGGCCCAATACTATTATGTACTACTGGACTCTTTAAGAATATTTTTCTGAGTTAACACACCTATAATATTCAAATGATGGAACTAAATAAAAAAGAGGATATAGATGAATGTCCATTTTGTATTTGTGTATTCAAAATGGTTAGCATAGATATATAGCTACATTCTCTTAATGAATAGAGGGATTTGTTGTACTAGTGTTTGTAAATAGGATAACATGTCTACATCTTGTACAGCAAATAACCACTAGGAAGAGAGTATGTAATGTGTTAATTATTGAAACTGTCTCATGGCTATTTGTTTCTCAATAAAATTATTTTAAAAAGAATAGATATGATAGCTATACAGCTACTTTCTCTTAATTCAATGAAAAGAAAGATTTGGAGATCCAGTCCTAGCCCAGGCACCAGTGAGTGTGTGGGAGAGCTTCCTGCTACCCTGCACCATGGGACCTGCAGGTTCCAGACCAGGTTAGCATGGGTGAGATCCCCTTCAATCCCCTTGGGACCCCCTACCACTCCACAGCACCCCCACACCCCGCCTGCTGAGAGAGAATTTCTGCCGCGTTCTGGGGACCCAAAGATATAGTCCTAGCCCAGGCCAGGTGAGTGTGGGAGAGATTCCTGCTACCCTGTGCCGGCAGGACCTGCAGGTCCAACCACAAGTGCAGACTGGGTGAGATCCCCTTCCACCCTTTTGGGCCCCCCACACCACTCTGCAGTACCCCGCCACCCTGCCTGCCCAGTAAGCATTTCTGCCACATGCTGGGGACCCACAGATCCAGCCCAGGACCAGGCCCAGAGAGTGTGTGGGAGAGCTGCCTCTCCCCCCTACTACACCATTTCCCCTCCAGACTCAATGCGAGACTGGACTACAGGTCTGGGGTGAAACCCTGCAGCTGCAATACCTGTAGAAAGTGTAGGGGACAAAGTCACCCAGCTAGTCTAGCAGCAGAACATCTTGCCAGAGGAGCACAAGAGGATCACTCCCATGGGCAGCAGCAGGAAGGAGCTGAGCACAGCAGCCAGACCCAAGGCAGGCACAGCAGGATAAATCCAAACTTTATAGATCTGCACCGGAATTTCAGTAAGTGCTAAAGTTATAACTGAACCAAAGCTCTACAACAAAGGTCAGATGACAGTGCTACACAAAATGGCAATGAGAAGGAGCAAAATGTGATCTCAGACCCAAAGCCCACCCATAAAAAGTGCACAGAACACTAACACAGGACAGATTGGGAATCAGAGAGCTGAAATCAATGAATCAACAGCTTCTGAAATAAACAAACAGCTGCAGAAAGGTATAGAGGAACACAGATTGGAAATGAAAAAAAGAAATCCCTGAATTAATAGCATCTGCACTGGAGAATCAAATGCAGAAACATATGGAGAACACCCAGTGCCCACACAGAACAAGTGGATAGGACACTAGTTCAGCTAAAATGTATGAATTAATAGCATTGATAGTAAATAAGCAACAGCAGAAAGTTATAGAGGAACTCAGAGCTGAATTCTTTTCTACTAGCTCAGCTCAAACTTATGAATTAATAGCATCGATAGGAAATAAGCAACAGCAGAAAGTTATAGGGGAACTCAGAGGAGAATTCTTTTCTGAAATAAAAATTCTATGAACTCATAGCATCTGAAGTAAAGAAACATAGGGAGAAAACCCAAGCTGAAAAAAAAAAAACACCACAGTAAAAGAATTAATAACTGCTTCTAAAGAAGACATTGAAGGGGGTGGTGAAGGAAAGCAAGAGACAGGAAAAGGAATATTGTGGGACTGTCCTACTTCGAGGTTGTATATGGTGAGATTTTTGGACTTATGCGCAAACATGAGAAGTATATAATTCTTTATCCTATTTTTAAAATATAATCTAATTTTGAAATGTTTTTTAACATATTATGTAGGGACTTAAAGTTCAACATATCAATACTTGATGAAAAATACCTGTTCCTTATTATGCCTAAGATGCTTGAAATGCAGAGAGATAGTGAGGTCAAGCTTAATAGCCTAAGTTGCTTGATAACAATAAGATTGTCTTCTGGATGGTTAACAA
>NW_004524647.1:2148758-2153647 GCF_000260255.1 Octodon degus
AAAAGCTACAACTCTTGTTGCATAGGTCTTGCTTTATCTTGGTCTTAACCATCCAGCAGAAAAGTATAAAAATGAAGTATAAGAAGTAAAGCCATGCTGTTATACTGAGCTGTAGGGGACTCAGGTCAACAATTTCTGGCACTGCCAGTGAAGTGGAAGACCCAATACTATTATGGACTACTGGACTCTTTTAGAATATTTTTCTGAGTTAACAAACCTATAATATTCAAATGATGGTGCTAAACAAAAAGAGGGGAAAGAGATGAATGTCCATTTTGTATCTGTGTATTCAAAATAGTTAGGATAAATATATAGTTACATTCTCTTAATGAATAGAGGGATTTGTTCTAATAGTGTTTGTAAATAGGATACCATGTCTGCATCTTGTCCAGCAAATAACCACTGGGAAAAGAGTATGCAATGTGTTAATTATTGAAACTGTCATATCAATTTGATTTGAAACTGTCTCATTGCTATTTGTCTCTCAATAAAATTATGGAAAATAAATAAATAAAAATGATTTGTACTAAAAGTATTGTGACAGGATATCATGTCTGCATCTTGTACTATGAATAACCACTAAGAATATACAATATGCAATGTATTAATTATTGAAAATGTTCTATAATCTCTTTTGTAACTGTCTCTTTGCTATCTGTTTCTCAATAAAATTAATTTTCAAAAAAAGAATATTTAGGCAGTATACTATTGCACCTACCCTCTAGTTTTATTTATTTAAGCAGCACTTAATAAATCCAGCTCTCAAAATCTATGTATTTTAGAGTTCATCTTTGGTAAAAGCTTTGGGTTCAATGTGCTAGTTTTTAAAAAATATCATTCAGATTCTTTCCTTGTACTAATAAAGATTGCAAGGCAGTCCCTTATCTATTTGCTGCAGATCAACAATAAAATAATTTTGATCCTGTTTAGTGAAGTAATTTTTAAGAAGACTGTTGGCATGGTTTAGCATGTATGTGCACACACACACACATGTGTCCACTGATTTTATCTGAGTAACTCTACAGGGATTTTGTCAAATTAAATTTAATCTATAATTTGAAAAAATCAGTTTGTGTGTAACATACAGACTTAGAAATTATATAATCAAAGACTTCATCCACATTTTTTTTCATACTTAACTTGAATTTATTAACACACAATCCAGAACATAACCTGGTACACAGTCCTCAAGCAACACATAGTCACTAGGTATTACTCCTTTCTTCTTCACAAGAAATCCCTCCTATACCAATTCACACCTAATGTATCTCCAGAGCTCACCCCAAAGCTCTGGTTTGGAAAGTCATCCCTGAGTCCAACTTCTAATTTCAGACTCCTACTTATGGTTTTTGACAGTACCTTATCACGGCAAAACAGATAGTTCAGTGGACTAAAGTGCATCCACATTTTTAACAGTGAATTTTGTTAAACAGATTAAGTTTGGCTTATGTTTGGAAAAAATAGTCAAAGTTGAGGATTTTATGTATGTTTTCTATTTCCATGGAAAAGTGAAGTTAATTTGATTTGTTGGTAACGATTGCCTTCTATATAATGTTCAGATGATATAAAATTACAAAAAATTTACAAATTTGTTTTACTCCACTAAGGCTGTTGCTTCCTTTTTTTTTCATGCAGCCAACTTAATTTATTGAGAAGTCCTAATTTTGTCTATTTATCAATGTTTTTTCCACAATCTAATTACTCATCAAGCAAAGCACAACTTTTTCTTATAAATAGTATAAATTATTTTATTTACAGAACTTGCTGCAAAACAGATTGACTATATATTTCTTCTCTTTTAAATAACCAAAGTAATTTTTTATCTCTTGGCATTCAGTCATGTTCTATACAGCAGCCAACACAATTCCAGCTGAGATGCTCCTGATTATGTGCACAAATTATCAAACATTTCACACATATTAACACATTTCAACAGAGGAGATTGCTTTTAGAACAAAGCTCAAAAACAGAAAAACACTTTCAAAAGCCCTACATTCACACTGACAGTATATAGTGTCCATTTAAATGATTGGATGATATAAAATGGTTCACACAAAATGCAAAAATTATTTTCTTCTGAATGGTGAAATTTTAATAATCATTTTTTAAAGTCCACCCCCACCCCAGGACATAATGAGAGATTAAGAAATTCCTTGGTAACAGAACTCTCTCACAGAAAAACAGCTGTCTTTATAAGTTGTATTTTTCAAATTACACATTCTTTTCAATGTTCTTAGTGGTACTTCTTTGTATTATATTTTTGGAGTACAAATATTTTAAATATTCTCTTTGAACCTTTGTATTTCTTGAGTGAGTAACAAAACAGACACAAGTAAGTTACTGGCTGACAGGAGATCTGGAACCCTTTGTGCCACAGGAAAATCCATAACCACCTAAATACTGTGAACCAAAAGATCTGAAATATGAAGTACCTTATGAAATCACCAGCATTGGTGGTTTTCAACTCCTCCCCAATAAAATTTTTTTAATATATTTTAGGAAAATGTCTACAGGGTGTTCAGGATCTCACTGCTAGATCAGACCAAGCCCAGTCTCAATTGCCATCTCATCATACCCCAGGGACAGGGTTGGCAATCAGGCCAGGGGATCAAACTCCCAGCCCCTGGGCCTCCTTGCAAGAACTTTAATCTGCTGAGCTATTTGGCTGGCCCTCCACAATAAAATTTTAGAAACAATATTTAGGCAGAAAAATAAAATTCCAAAACTTCAACTGAATATGCAGCTCTGGTTTTTTTTTAATTAATTTTATTAAGAAAGAAATAGCAATGAGACAATTTCAAAACAGCTTAGTAGGACAGTTAAAATAATTAATACTTTACCTATTGTTGTCTTTGTACTAGTTATCCATATTACAAAATGCAGGCATGATATCTTGTCTAAACACTAATAGTGCAACCCTTTCTTCTCATTGAACTATGAGAAAGTAGCTGTATATCTATCCTTTTTGTATATACATTTTTTTCACTAAAAAATGGTCCTTCATTTATATCCCCCCTTTTTTGTTAAGTTTAGTCAGAGATGGGTATTTCATTGCCATTCCAATATTGTAAGGGCATGAATTCAACAAAATACTCCAATGTACTCTAGTAGTCCATAATAGTAATGAGTTATCCCCAGAACTGGCAATGTCAAAAGTTGTTAACTTGAGCCTTTTACAGCTCAGCATATTAATATGGCTTTCCTTTTTATACCTCATTTTTATTCTTTTCTGCTGGATGGCTAAGATCAAGATAAAGCAAGACCTATATAACAAAAACTGTAACTTTTGTATCTAACAAAGTCAGTCAAATCACCTCAGGATTTACCCTGAAACCCTGTACAGCAGTCTGTAGATCTTCTGTCAGTGTCAGCAATCTGTATGAGTCAAGGCCATTGCTTGACCAATTTGCTCTCTGTGAAACCCTGAGAGAATGTTTTCCCTCTAGGTGACTCTCCTTAGACACATTCTACATCATCAATCACTTTCCTCTATGGCCCCATAATCTCCTTGAACAAAAAATTTGGGACACCACTGGGTTACAGGATGTTACAGTACAGGTTCTCTTAAGTCCTGAGTCCTCACTAACATTTAAGGGCTAGGGCCAAAATGTTGGCTATCCTTGTAGCCCTTCTTTTACTCGAATTTTTTTGTCTGCAAGCTTAAGTTGTTAACCCTCCAGAAGAGAAACTGAATGATATTATTACCATAAAATATAGGCAGTTGAGTTTAATAGCACTATCTGTCTGAACATCAAATGCCTTAGACATAACATGAAGCAGGTATTTTTCCAACAATTGTTGATATGCTAAATTTAAATCCCAATAGAATGTGAAAAAAATAAAAATAAATAATCCACATTTTTACACATCAATCCAGCTATCCTCTACTGGGAATTTGCCCAAAAGAAATTAATTCAATCAAGAAAAAGAAAACAATACAAAGAATTAATGAATCAAATAGTTCTTTTTTAATTTTAATTTTTAATAGATTCCAAATGGAAAATAAATTATTTACAAACATAAATGAATATAACAATAAAAATTGTCCAAAATAAAAATGAAGAAAGAGTTTACAGATCAGTAATAATAGTTTGCTGTCAAAACCAAGAAACTTATATTCATATAATTGGAATTCTCAAAGTAGAAAGGAGTAAGTAATAAATATTTAAAGATTTAAAATTTCTGAATTTAGTTCAATTTATAATACTGCATTTCCAAGAAAAATTAACCTTTTTCACAAGAAATATAAATAAAATCATACCAAGACAAACAAAAATGAAATTGTTCAAAACTTATTGTAAAGGAAAAAATCACCATAGAGAGATGACCAAGGGCCACGGAATCCTGAACAGACCCAGAAGGCAGGCCGGGAGAGTGAGTGAGACAACCCGGAGCCCACTGGATCCTGAATAGACCCAGAGTGCAGGCCCAGCGAGTGAGTGAGACAACCCGGGGCTGTGGGATCCTGAATAGACCCAGAGCACAGGCCCAGAGCGTGAGTGAGATGACCCAGGCCGCGGGATCCTGAACAGACCAGGAGCGCAGTCCCAGCAAGTGAGTGAGATGACCGGGGGCCCATGGATCCTCATTCAACCCTGGCTTCAGGCCCAGCAGGGAACCCTTCAGCAGATCTCCCTGCAAAGAGGCTAGAGGCAAGACCCACCCAGCTGATTCAGGAGCAGAACATCTTGCCAGAGAGACACAAAGGGTTCAACTCTAATGCCTGCAGAAGAAAGAAGTGGAGCACACAGCCAGAACCAAACACCCACCTGGAGGAATAGGAACTTCATAGACCTAGACCTGGTGCTAAGGTAATAACTCTATCTAAGCTCTACACCAAAGGTCAGAAGACAGTGGTATACAAAATGACAAAGAGAAGGAACAAAATG
>NW_004524647.1:2154199-2155925 GCF_000260255.1 Octodon degus
AAAAGCTACAACTCTTGTTGCATAGGTCCTGCTTTACCTTGGTCTTAACCATCCAGTAGAAAAGTATGAAGACGAAATATAGGAAGTAAACCATGATGTTATGTTGAGCTGTGGGGATCTCAGGTCAATAATTTCTGACATTGCCAGTTAAATATAAGACCCAATGCTATTATAGGATACTGGACTCTTTTAGAATATTTTGCTGAGTTTACATACCTATAATATTCAAATAATGGAACTTAGAAAAAAAGGGGATACAGACGAATGTCCATTTTGTATCTGTGTATTCAAAGAGGTTGGGATAGATATATAGTTGCATTCTCTTAATGAATAGAATGATTTGTTCTAATGGTGTTTGTAAATAGGATATCAAGTCCACATCTTGCACAGCAATTAACCACTAAGAAGAATGTATGCAGTGTGTTAGTTATTGAAACTGTCCTAGTGATTTGATTTGAAACTGTCTCATTGCTATCTGTTTATCAATAAAATTATGAAAAAAATTTTAAAAAGAAGACATTGAGAAAAAAATAGAGATTAAAAAAATGATGGATTCCTTGAATGAGCAATACGGAAAAGAAATAGATGGCTTGAAGCACAGTCAAAGAGATGTAAAGGAACTTAAAATCTCAGTCAAAACCTTGTGAAACCATTTAACTAAAAGTAAAGACAGAGTTTCAGATCTGGAAGTCACTGGTGCAGCTAGTGAAAAGGTAAGAAAGGAACTCTTAAAAACAACAGGGATGCAGGAAAAAATAATTAATCACTTTCAAGATAATGCAAAGATGAACAATTTGAGACTAATACGTATCAAAGAGAAAGCAGTCAATACAAATGACATTAAAAAAATATAGGCAGAAGTAATAGCAGAAAACTTCCCAAATATGAGGAAACAATCTGACATTCAGGTAACCCAACCATACAGAATGCCAAGTAACCTCAAAACAATTAAAAAAAATACCAAGATATATAATAATAAAGATCCTAGAAATTCAGCTCGAGAATAATATACTGAAAGCCACTAGACAAAAGAAACAAATCACATTCAAAGGAAAACCCATCAGAATTATGGCCGACTTCTCTTCACAAACCATGAAAGCAAGAAGAGCATGGAGAAGAGTACTTCAAGTCCTCTATGAAGACAAATTCCAGCCCAGACTACTATACTCTGCAAAACTCTCTTTCAAGTTTGATGGAAAAGTGAAATACTTCCATGACAAAAAACAGCTAAAGAATTTCTTGATGACAAAACCAACCCTACACAGGCTACTGAAAAATGTTCTAGAGAGGGAACAAAATGACCAGAACTCCACAAATGAGATCAGAAGCAACCAACTAAATAGGGCAAACAATTAAACACAGGAGAAAAAGGAGTAAACGACAACAGGTAAATAACATGTCAATCATAAGTCAAAATATCTCAATTATAACCATCGATGTAAATGGACTCAATTCACCAATTAAGAGAAATAGACTGGTACAGTGAATTAGGACACAAAATCCAACAATATGCTGTATACAAGAAACACATTTAACTCATAAAGACATACATAGGCTGAAAGTCAAAGGATGGAAAACAATACTACATGACCCTGCACCTCAGAAAAAAGCAGGGGTAGCAATCCTATTCTCAGACAGTCTCAACTTCAAACCAACAATGATGAAGCGAAATAAAGAAGGCCACTATATACTGGTTAGGGGAAAAATTCAAGAGGAAGAGGTAACA